>NC_079510.1:16831798-17131798 GCF_030052815.1 Hevea brasiliensis | reverse complement strand
TAGAGTGAAATTCCCATATCACTCTTAGTTCTCATAAATCATGATTGACACCTAGTATGATGTATCATGACAACCTAACTAGTGATGAATTAATTTATATTTAACTAATGAACCTTGATCATACATACCATGCACTAAAATCTCTTCATTATATAATCCCAATTCTAGCTAGGGTCATGGTTTATGTCAAACCCTACTTGCTTAGAATCATATGTCCTCGTCTTAATTCCAATTATTGATTAATAACAATTTTCAATCAGAACCACCTTTTTGAATAAGTCTATCTGTCTTGACCAATAACTTTATTCATAAAGAACAATTAAAATAGACATAGGATTTTATCCCTATTTACTTAGGGCAATGGATTTCATCTTGACTTAACACCTATCTCCATATATAATTAGTTGGAGCTAACATACGCCCTTATACTCATACCCAGTACAAGTATGTAAGCAGTATCAAACTCAAATCACCTATATGCAAGATAATTATGTCATCTTAGGTCAAGAGATTATATACACTATTATGATCTAGATGATAATGTATTGACAAGAGTAAACTCCATGTACACATCATCGTAATGTCACTGGTTCAACCTACTTATCTTATAAGTGCCCACCATGTTTATCATATGACATGAGACTCACCATTCTATCTTTAATATCTCATACTAATCCATGAAAACAAACATAGATGATAGTCTACACGGATAAATCATACCCAATGAGGTATCTTTGACTGTGAACTGATACACTTGTATTATATAGATTTTTTAAGCATATTTGTATACTATTTCATAGCATGTAGGCAAGCAATCTCATGCATAGTCATTAATTTCATTAACTTTTGTGATTTCCATTGACAAACTCTAAATTTCATGTTTTCTGCATCATTTCAAGTGTTTAGATGAAGTTCCAAGGTATAGGAGTACAAAAGAAAGCTTGGAAAAACACAAAGGGAAGAGAAGTGTTGCTGATACACTTTACACGAGTCGTGTAAGCAATGACACAGACTTGTGTAACCTACTGCCAAGGGAAAGCTGAAAGAGACAAGGAATAAACACAGTACAAGGGCCGTGTACTCAGACCTGTGTAAATCATAGAAACCCGTATAAGTGTCTGCCTGGCTAGGTTTGAAGAATTCTCTAAAGAACAAAAGTACACGGGTTGTGTACTTGGACCCGTGTAACCAGCTACGTCCTTTGTAATCTTCTGTGACATCGCGAGATGCAAACCTTCAGAACTCTAGTTAGTTACACGGCCCTAGGCCGTGTAGTGATACACGGGCCGTGTATCAATCGATAGCCAGTTTCCTGATTTCACTCCAGCTTCAATTTTTGACAAAGAGAAGAGACTCCTAAGGCTTTTGGGGACTCTAAAAAAAAAGGAAGAAAACCTAATCCTAGGCCAACTATTATAAATAGAAGCTGCAAAAGAGAAAAGAAAAAAAGAGGAAGAGAGGGGAAATCCCAGAGCTGTATAATCACTCACTCATAGCCGTCTAGAGGAGGAGGACATCAGTATCAAGGAGGAGCCTTTAGCCGAAGTTCCACAAGATCAATGCTGCAAATCCTCTTTGGTTCTTTTGTTCTATTTCTTTTAGAGGATTTTTATTGTCCCTTACTTTATTTTTATCATGTTTGCTGAACTCACTATGGGTGAGTAATTTTCATATTCTGGAATTAGGAGAGTAATGCTTGTAATCATTATTATGAACAAACATTAAGTTTTGTTTATTGGATTTGAGATTTGTTCCTTGATTTAATTTCTTGTGATGTTAATGCATGCTATGTGTTGGTACCCACTTAGTATTAATTACAGATATTAATTGAAGGACTGAAAGGTGAAGATTAATATTAGAAAATCAAGATTTTGAACCTAGGAAATCTGACCTACAAATAGGCTGATGACCTTTGTGGAGTTTCGAAATTAGTCAAAGATCTTAAAGAGTTTTAGTTAATTTAATTGCCACAAAAGTATGGTTTAGGTAAATTAAAATACACCTTAGGTGCCTTGAGAGAGGACTTAGGATATCTTAGGATTAATTTTCATCAAGGCAAACGATTCTTAATCCAGTAAATAGACAAGATTATATCCATAGTAAGGTTAAAGTGTAAAATCTTAATTCCAGAATTATTTCAAAATAGACTATTCTATTTTAAGTTTATTATATTTTTTTTTACTCTAGCATTTAAAATAGACAAATTTCATTCCCTCATTCTGTTCGACAGCCTAGACAGCCAAAATCACTGTGTAGTTTGGTATTTACTAATTAAATTCCTTATGGGACGATACTCTACTCACTACTTTATTACTTGTTCGCGATCCATGCACTTACGGGGTTGTAAAACTAGCAAACAAGTTTTTGGCGCTGTTGCCAGGGAATTTAATTTTAGTAATATTAGGCGATAAATAATTTATCTAATTTAGGCATTTTCATTTATTGTTTAATTTTGTTTAAATTGTTTTATTCTCTTATTCTTTCTCAAGTGATTGGTTTGGTACATGACCAGAACAAGACCAGAGGAAGAAGTTTTTGATTTGGATCCAGAGATAGACAAAACCTTAAGAACTATCAGGAGGGACAGGAAACATGGAGAACAAGATTGAAGAAATCTAGAAATTCCAAATATGGCCAACAATAACAACAATAGGTTGAGACTCTTGAAGGATTACGGAGCTCCCTCTATACAAGGATTCCAACCTAGTGTTACAAGATCCACAATGGATGCCAATAATTTTGAATTAAAACCGGCATGGCTCCAGATGATCCAACAGACCTAGTTTGGGGGTTCACCAACAGAAGATCCGCACTACCACCTCTAGTGCTTTCTTGCCCTTTGTGACACATTCAAGATGAATGAAGTCTCTGATCAAGCCATAAGACTCAGAGCATTTCCATTTTCCCTTTGAGATAGAGCAAGGAAGTGGTTATTTTCTCAACCAGCTGGAACATTCACCACTTGGGAAGACCTCTCACAAGCTTTTCTAGCAAGGTACTTCCCACCTGCAAGGACTGCAAAGTTAAGAGTTGAACTCAACACCTTTAGGCAAAGGGAAGGTGAATCACTCTATGATGCATGGGAGAGATATAAGGACCTACAGAGAGAATGCCTGCACCATGGTGATTGACTCCTGATTCAGAACTTTTACAATGGGCTCCTGCCCTCTACAAGGAGCACAGTAGATTCAGCAGCAGAAGGTGACCTAATGGACAAAATAGTGGATCAAGCACTTAAACTTCTGGAGAGAGTCACATATCACAACTACGAGTGGTCAAATGAAAGGTGGAATACAAGGAAAATAGCAGGGATCCTAGAAGTGGATGCCTTGTAACGCCCTTACTTTAGATAATCCATACATTCTACTGTTCCGGTGATAGATGTCTGTCCGGATAGCCAGAATATCTGGAACTATATTTAAACTAGAGTGAGGAGTCATAAATAACTCAAATAATGGTAAGAAAAATTTAGGAAAAATTTAAGAAAAGAAATGCAATAAAGTTAAATGAGCCATAGCCTCAGTGATGGGTGACCTAACAGGAGGCTACTATGAAGATAGTTAGCAACCCTAAACCCGGTGAAATCCCTATGAAATAATTTTTGGGACTCCAGAGAAGAGTTATTGAGGTTTTGATGGCAATAGAATGCCAAGGAAATGCTCAGAGAATTTTCTAAATCGGTACAGATAGCTTTAGTTCAATAAGTTAAACGAAGGGCATTTTGGTCATTTCACCTTCAGAGATGATTTTCGACCAACTTGTCCAATTAAGTAAATAAATTATATGACATAAAATATGAATAAATATTACTAAAATTTTAATTGAAAATGATTAGAAAAGAAAGAAAAAGAAAAATGAAAGAAAAGCTTAATTATGACATCATGCTTGAATAAGCATGATGCAATTAAAAAGCTCTCAACCAATCACATTGCAACAAGCACTCATAAACCAATTTAAAAGGAGATAAAATGAGAAAAAAATTGAAAAGAAAATCTGTCATCTTCTTCACCATACCAGCCGAAACCTCTCTTCCCTCTCCCTCTATTGATTTCCAACCAAAGCTCTAACTCTCACCCAAATTCACCACAAAACCCCGTACTCCCTTCACTAAAACTCATCTTTACACCTTGAATAACCTCTAGGCAGCAAAAAGAAGGAGAAATTAAGAAGTTTTACAAGCTTGGAATTAGCTCATATTGAGGTTAGTGTCAATTCTTTCTCTTCTCTCTCTAAATTCTTACTTACACATTTGATTTAGGTTAGAAATTGTAAGAAATTGGAAAGAAATCCACATGTATGCATACCCTCCAATTTCGGCAGCCTTGTATAGGTTAGGGTTTTGATGAATTAGTTAAATTTGTAAATGGAATTTGATTATCCTTGACATGAATTCAATAATTAGAACATTGAATTATATGTATAATGTAAGAATGGGAATTTGGGAATTAGGGTTTTAAGTGAAATTAGGGTTTTGTTCATGTAATGGTAAATGAACATTTTAATAGTCACTTAGTGACCATTTGTTAAGGTTTGACCACAAAATGAAGTGAATTATGGTATTAGAAATTTATTTGGTATGCTGTCCTTAAGGTGCTAGAATTACTAGACTTGAGTCCAGTGTGGTTATGTTGCAATAATTTGAATTGTGTGACTCCAATAGGTGCAAGGCCAATTGGAGGTGAAACTAGACACATAGTGACACAACTTTGATGAAGGAATCTTATACACTTGAATTGTATAGATGTTTTTAAGCACATTTGTATTCTAAATCATAGCATTTAGACAAATATTTTCATGCATAATAGTTGATTTCATTAGTTTTCATAAATTCTATTGCCAAGCCCTCAATTCCATGTTTTCTGCATTATTTCAGGTGCTTTGGTTGTCACACCCTATCCCTCCGTAAGGCATAACATGATCCCGTAGTATACCTAATGAATTACCAACTTCATCTACTGATAACTCATTAAATACACTACAAGGGATTTTAAAACTTTTCTTACTTCTTTTTATAGTGGTGAGCACTATTTACAGGTGTTAAATTTTTTTTTTTAACTGAAGTGAAACTAGATAATACATTTGAAGAATTAATAATTTCTGTAAAAATTTTGGTAGAGTGCCATCTGTATTTTGAATAAAATAGTTCTTTAAAAACCTGCAAAAAGCACTTCCAATAATTTGTTCAATCCCCAAACTCTAATATTCAATCAACACAATATGTTTCTCAACATTTGCCAACTCAAATCCATAATAATTTTCTAGTGTTTTCAAAAGCTAAGATAAAAGAAATATATCACAAATTTTTACAAACCAAAATAATTTATAATTTAGTTTACAACTTCAACGTACAATTTTAATTTACAATTGCTCAAAACCAAAAACACTATATACATACAGTGAATATACATTACAATACAAAATGCAAAATATGGTATACTCAATATACCCGATGATCTCTCAATGTAGTACTAGCAGCCTAGTCTGCTGCCTTGTCAGTCAGTCTACCTGCGACAGCAATGAAAAGCTATCGCTGAGCCAATGTCTCATTGGTGCACAACATTAACCAAATACAACTTTAAATCACAAATCATAAGTCATATAAATAGTGGATACTTAAAACATAGTTAAATTCAAAAGACAATGAATGTCAATAAGAATTTAAACTCCATTTCACAATATCACAATGAATATCAATAAATCACACACACAGCTTAATCATGTAGTGAGGAATTCAATTCATCCCAAAAGCCGATGGCTAGTGAGGAATAACATAGCTAGCTAGCAATAATATGAGTACTCATCCTATTCGTCCTCAACTGACACACACCTCAACACTTCAGTCAGAGAGGGAATTAAAAGTCACTTCGTCCCACTAGACAAGCTAGCGAGGAATTCAATCAATATACATGATAGCTGTGGTTTAAAACCATTTGCAATGTTTTTCAAGCAATAAGTATCCATCAAATTTCCATTCAAACAATTTTCACAATTTAAAACAATAACATACAAATAATCATAATTTATTTCAATTGAAAAATTCAAAAGAAATAACTGTTGTGCACAAACCTCTGATAAATGTCTCTTGGCTCTGACTCAGTGTTTCCTTCCCTTTTCCTGAGTCTTTGCTAACTGAAACACACAATTTGAAGTGTTTCAGTACTCATTTAAACTGTCTCTAACAATAAGGCTTAATAATTAACTTATTGAATTCTATTATTTCCTTAGTCAACCTAAGATGTTGACCCTCGATGCACTCTAGGTGAATTAGGTTTAATGTTATCAATATGTCACATTTTATAGCCTTTTAGTGTTGGTACATGTTACCAAATTCACTTTCAAGTATATTGCATTTTATTGCGATTTGTCGGATTTCGGTATACTAATTTGACCTAGCCGGATGACCTAGTTTCCTCGGTTTTCGGGTTTCGGTCCAAACTACAAACTTGTAGGTCTATGTCTTATTGCACGCGGGGCAAAATTTCAGGTCATTCTGAGTTGTGTAGACCAAGTTATGGTCAATTTACCAATACTGAACAGAATGTACCAAAATGGTAACTTTAGGTCATTTTTAAGTCACTTTTGGTTCGGCCAATTTTTGGACCTGAATTTGTGCAAGCTATTTAGCTTGGTTCTGGCCATTTCTGGGCTTTGGTGTCTTCATAAGAATTGTAGATATATGTCTCAACTATTTATGGTAAAAATTTCAGGTCAATTGGACCTGTTTTGAGTAAGTTATGATCAAAATACTAACTACTGCCCAAATGGTCAATTTTCAGGCTTTCAAAGCACTAATCCGGATTTGGTCATTTTTCAAGTCACCTTCTAGGCAGAAATTGTTAGTAGTATGCCCTAGAGCATATCATTTAGTATGTAACTTGTACATATTTTTATTAATAAAAGGCATTTCCACTTTTCCGTTTACATAATATATTTATGTGTAATACAAAAGGTCCATTGATATTTTGTTAGAAATATTATTCTTAAGTTGTTAAGAATATGAGTGACAATATTTCTAGCACAAAGTATCATAAATAGGTTCACAATTGAGGATACTTCATAATAAGGACATGACTTATCCAGAAAGATTGTATTCATGTTTGTTCCCAAGTTATTTATATGAGATATAAATAAGATGGAATGGTGAGTCTCATGCCATATAACAAACATGATAGGCACTTATAAATGATAAGTAGGCTGAACCAGTGACACTTATAACAAGCACATGGAGTTTACTCTTGTCAATATTTTGTCATAAATCATATTAGTGTATATAATCTTTAGACCTGAGATAGCACAGTTATCTTGTATATAGGTAGTTTGAGTTTGATACTGCTTTCATACTTGTACTGTGTATGGGTATATGGGCATGTGTTGGCTCCTACTAGTTATATATGGAGGTAGGTGTTGATCAAGATGGAATCTGTTCCTCTAAGTAAATAGAGATAAAATCCTATGTTCATTTAATTGTTCTTGATGTTTCAAGTTCCTGGCCAGGACAGATAGATTTATTCAGAAAAGAGTTTCTGATGAGAAAATCTTTTTAATCAAGAATTGGAATTAAAAGAGAACATAATATTCATAGCAAATGGAGTTTGACATAAACCATGACTCTAGCTTGAGTTGGGATTTTGTAACAGAGAGATTCTAGTGCATGGTAACATATGATTATAGGTTCATTTAAGGCAAACCTTATTACTAATTGGGTGGCCATGGCATGCTATGCTAGGTGTTAACCATGGTCTATGAGGTTCATAAAATGATTTAGAGAAATCATTTATAGTAAGAAAGAGTTCTGATGATATTAAGAGTTGATATCATGTCTCATTGCCAATTAGTGATAAGCCTAGTAAGTCACACACATACACAAGTTATCACCTAATTAAATATGATTTAATTAATTAATTAAAGAGTTTAATTGATTAATTAAATAGGTTTAGTTTGCAATTAGATTGCAAAGTCCCTAGCATGACTTGAAACCAAATCTAGATTATTGGATGTATAATATAAGTTAAATTTATATTTAAAGTATTTAAATATGAATTTAATTAATGAGAAATTAATTAATAGAGATTAATTAATTAATTTATATTTGATATAAATTAATTAGAAGAAGAAAATAATTATTTTGGGTTAAGAACTCAAAATTAAGACACAGGGGCATTTTGGTCATTTTGCAGTGTGACACGTGGCACCATGAGATGGTGACACATGGCATAACACATAAGCTTGCCAAATGTTTTTTTTTTTAATCATGTAAGATGATTAAAATCAAGATTAAATATAGGTTTGACACTTGGCACAATGTGATTGGGTCACTTAAACCTAGAGCTAATCAAAGGGTAACATGTGGCAAGGGTTTAATGTGTTAACCTAGCTATTTAAGTGTTGTTATAAGAAAATAAAACACAACCAGCAGCCACACTCTTTTCTCACGCCATTTTGCAGCCCTCCCTCTATTCTTCTTCATCTCTCATCAATTCAAAGAGATTAGCCATCAATATCTTGAATTAAGAACGCTAGAAATTGTTTCTAGTGTCCTGTTTACATCTCTAATCTCTTAAAAGGCAGAACTTGAATTTCTAATTAATAGAAAAAGCTTTAGAAGCTGTTCAAGGGCTGTCATAGGTGTTCTTGGTGTGGACAAGCTAGAGGGACAACATCTGGTGTCCTGGAGACGAATCTCAAAGGCGCAGACACGCTGCAGTACATCAAGACGTTAGTGTAATCGTTCTTGATTTAATCTAGGGTTCTAAAATTAATCTGATTAATTTTAAAATCTTAAATGGCAAATACAAATCCAAAAACATATTAAAAGAGTTTTAATATGTTGTTTATCATTGAAATCAAATAGATAAAAATAAATCTTGCATGATGCATGTGACCCTAGGTGAAAATTTTTGAATTTCAATGGTATAAACTTGTGTTTTCACGCTTCCATTCCTTCAGAATTTTGGTAAGCTTCCTTCATGAAAGTTGACAAATTTTATGCCTAGTTTCACCTCCAATTGGTCTCATATCAATTGGAGCCACACACTTAAGGTTCTAAGCCAAAACATATACTGCCCTATACAATTTGTTCATCCTTTACCAATTACACATCCTATGCTTACCAAGTTCACTTTTCCATGCCAATTCTGGTTTGTACCATAACATTAACACATTTAGCAACACATTTTTGGTAATTTTGGCTGCTTGTAACCACTCTCAACATACACCTTATAACTCAGAATTTTTTCAAATCCAATTACAACAATTAAAGTCCCATTTACCACAATTCAACCACATGAACATACCTCATTTCCATGTCCAAATTCTAACAATTAAACACACACACATGCTGCCATCCATGACAACATAATTCAACAATATTTCATGAACTCAAACACTTCAATCTTCTTCATGAGGCTGCCACAAGTTTACACATACCCATCAATTCCCATTTACAATTTTCAAGCTTACAAATCAAACCTTACTCATGGAATTCAACTACAATACAATCAAAAATTTAAATCATCATTCAAACCACTATTTACATGCAAGAATAAGCTGTTCTTATTGAAGTTCCATGGCTACCAAAATGTACATTTCCACTAATTCGTCAAACTTCAAAAATCCTTCCACAAATCAACTACCCACAACACCCATTCAAAGTTTAATGAAACAAGAATTAAAAATACATACTTACCACTTTTGAAATTCTTCAAAACCTCACCAAAACTTAACTTTCTTGCTGCCTATCTACTGCCCATGGTGTGAGGACAGAGTTTGGTGAAGAAACCTAATGGAAAATGTAGCTAGAGCATGCTTGCATGGAGCTTGGAGTGTGGACGTCCATGGAGGCTTTCTCCCATGGTTTTGGCTGGTTTTTCTTCCTAAGGTTGAAGATGAATTCTACACTTCCCATGTGTCCCTTTAGGTGTCCCTTTGCTGAAGTTAGTGGAGCACTAGTAAAGGTTTTAATGATTATTTATTTAATTTCTAATTTTTGCACATTTTCCTCCTATCTTTTGCTATTTAGATTATGTACCACTATTTTAATTTTTCATGAAATTTTATAAGTGTAATATCATTTTTTTTTAATGGACATTTAGGTCAAAAGGCAACTCGGGGTGTTAAATGACCACAATGCCCCTGTTCGGGTTGCATTCTCGATTTTTTGGTAACACTAATTTTTGTCTGTTTCTCGATTTTTTGTTTTTCTTTGTACTAATTATTTATTTTTTCTTTGGTATTTCTAATGATATTTATACTTCAACAAGTCTTTAATTATGTCTTAAAAATATTTTTCAGGGTTTCCCGCGGTCCAGGGCTAGTCAACGGTCCACGCCGCAACTTCCCAATGCAGTCACCCATCGCTATGATTTTCGGCTCGTTTAACTTGGTTACATTTCATTGCTATTATTTTTCCTTTGTTTTTCTTATATTTTCTTTTCTTGTATTTTATTATTTTATGTCTCCTCACCTATATCTAAGTGTAGTTCTAGGCATCCTAGCTATCCGGATAACACTGGTCACCGAAATAGTAGAATGCACTACCGAACATAGGGGTGTTACATTGGTGAAGCCCCAAAGGATGGATGTGCAAAGGAAAGCTTGGAGAGGTAAAAAGACAAAGAATTGCTATTGATATAAAGTATACAGGTCATGTAAACCAAGCACCAGACCCGTGTAACTCCCTGCCAGAAGAAAGCCAAGAGAATCGATGAGAAACTCAAGTACACTGTAACACCCCTAAGTTCGGTAGTGCGTTCTGCTGTTCCGGTGACCAGTGTTGTCCGGACAGCTAGGATGCCTAGAACTACACTTCAATATGAGTGGGGAGACATAAAATAATGAAATACAAGAAAAGAAAATACAAGAAAAACAAAGGAAAAATAATAGTAAAGAAATGTAGCCAAGTTAAACGAGCCGGGAAACCTAACGATAGGTGACCGCACTGGGAAGTCACGGCATGGACCGTTGACTAGCCCTGGACTGCGGGGAACCCTGGAAAACATTTTTAGGACTTAAATAGACCCTTATTGAAGAATAAATATCATTAGAAAGATCAAAGAAAAATTAAATAATTAGTACAAAGAAAAGTGAGAAATTAAAAAACAGACAAAACCCGGTATTACCGAAAAATCGGGAATGCAACCCGAACAGGGGCATTATGGTCATTTGACATCCCGAATTGTCTTTTGACCTAAATGTCCATTAAAAATAAATAATATTACACTTAGAAAATAAAATGAAAAATTAGTTTAGTGGTACCTAAAGTAAATAGCCAAAATGGAGTGAAAAATGTGTAAATAAAACATGTAAGCTTATTATATAGTTAAAATTGAGTGAGTGGGCCACTAAAGGAATATAATAAACACATAATGGGGCAGGTGTAAGTCCACTATATCCAGCAGAATGTTCATCTTCCTCACTCCCTTAACTTAGACGAATTGAAGAAGAAAAATCCTCCATGGCCATTTTTCAATCAAGCTCCATGCACTCCTCCATTTCAACTCCAATCACCTAGGGTTCTTAATTAAAGTTTGTCTACACATCACAAGGAAGAGTTTGATACCAAATTTAAGAAGTTTAAGCAAGGTTTAACAAGCTCCAACCATAAGGTAAGTTAGCATTTTTGAAGATTTCTTTGATAAACTTTGTATACATGTTATGGGTGTTGGTTTTGTGAAGGAAATTTTTAAGTTTGAAGAGTATTGAGATATCCATTTTTGGGCAGCCATGTAATCATGTATTGATGAAGTAATTGTACATATATTTGATGAGAATTATGTTAGTTATGATGATTTAATAAACCTAGTGAATTACTTCATATTTATATGGTGATTTTTGGCACTTGGATGGGAATTGATGAATTGTAGGACAATTTGGTGTTGAAGAAGATTTTCGGCAGCTTGGGGACACTTGAATAAATGTATTTATTCATGGAAGTGTTGGCAGAATATTGACATAGAAGGATTGATGGATATGTATATGAACTTGTTGTGTAAAGTATATGCAAAAATTTGTAATGGTTAGGTGTGTATGTGATTGTACTTAGAACTTGTAAATTGAGTGTTAATTGGTGTATTGAGGATAATTGTAATCTGCCCAAAATGATGTTAATGTAAAGGGGAATGTGTTTTTGGTAATGTACCAAAACAGATTTGGTAGGGAAGTAAACATATTGCAAGGTAAATGTGTGTAATTGATGTGTGTTAAGCAAAGTAACCAAGGGCAGTATACATTTTAGCCAATAAATTTAAATGTGTAACCTCAATTGGTATGAGACCAATTGGAGGTGGAACTAGGCACAAAAATGTGCCAACTTTCATTGAGAAAACATACCAAAATTCTGCTTGCAAGGTGACCTAAGAATATGACCAATTCGGATTAGGTACAATTAGGACCTGAAAAATAACCAATTGGGCAGCAGTGAGTGTTTAGGCCATAACTCACTCAAAACAGGTCCAAATGACCTGAAATTTTAACCATGAATAGTTAAGACCCATACCTACAAGTCTTATGAAGACACAAAAACCCAGAAATGACCAGAAGCAAGTCAAAAAGCTTGCACAAGTTCGGGTCCAAAAACTGGCCGAACCAAAGTTGACCAAATTGACCTAAAATTGACTTAATTTGATGCCATTTGACCAGCAATAGTATAATGACCATAACTTGGTCTACTTAACTCGGATTGACCTGAAATTTTGCCCCGTGTGCAATAAGACATAGATCTACAAGTTTGTAGTTTTGACCGAAACCCGAAAACCTAGGGAACTAGGTCGTCCGGCTAGGTCAAACTAGTATCCTGGAATCCAGCAAGTTGCATTAAAATGCACTGAACAAGGAAATGACTTTGGTAAAACGTACCAACCCTAAAACCCTATCGAATGTGACATATTAATGACACTGAAACCTAATTTACCTAGAACGCATCGAGGGTCGGTATATTAGGAGATTAAGCAAATAAAGGTATTCAATGAATTGTTTATCGAACATTATCGTTAGAGACAATTTAATTTAGTACTGAAACACTTCAAATTGTGTTTCTCAGTTACCAAAGACTCAGGAAAAGGGAAGGAAACACTGAGTCCAGACCAGGAGACAATTATCAGAGGTTTGTGCACAACTAGTTTTTAACTGATTTTGTTTTGAATATTTCATATGATTAAATGACATATTTTTCTTATGTATTATGTTTAACAAGCATTGGATTTAATTCAATGATTATTGAAATTGTTATAGTAGGTATGAATTTAGCTTTGTGAAATGGTATTTCCACAAGTATTAAGCATTGTTATGGATTGAATAAATTATGTTTTAGAAAATTTTGATAGAACATGTTTTGAATTGTGATGGCAATTTTCATGGAAAAATGCAATTGTATGATTTGAATTGTGATGAGCATAAAACTTTATTGGATATTGAAATTGACTTTGAATCGAATTGTATTGTGATTTGTGCTCACTAAATGGATTGTGATATTGTTTTATATCTCACTATAGATGCTTGACTAGGTTATTACCCGTCTCTCTCATTTGTTGAGAAGATAATGGAGTTAGTTGTGTTTTGATTACCATGGTACGTGCACAGGCTTAGATTTTCCTTTGATTTGAGGTTAGATCTAAGTTTATTTTATCGTTATGGCCCTTGCGGAAGATTCATTATTGTGATGGTACTGTGCACGATGATTCGACCTCCCCGACCATAGGGAGTTAGAATCTGATTCGACCTCCCCGACCATAGGGAGTTAGAATCACATCGAATATGGCCCTTTCGGATTAGTCTTGCATGGTTAGTGAGATAAAGAATGATTTTTGAGATAAAGAATGATTTTTGAGATAAAGAATGATTTTTGAGATAAAGAATGAGTTTTGAGATACAGTATGATTTTTGACATACAGTATGATTTTTGAAATGCATAATGATTTTTGAGATACAGAATGACTTTTGAATGGTAAGGAATTTTGATTTCCATTATGGTTTATGTATAATTGATTTCGTTAGAATTATTTAAATGGTTAGTCATGATTTGATAAATTGAATTTTGTGATCAATGTCATTTATACAAATGATTTACATTATTGGCAATGAATATTTTGAGTTTTGGAATTTGATGAGTATTCAGATTCCCAAATTATTTACTGTAAATTTTGTCAATGTATATTGTACTATGTTTTAAATTATAGTTGTGCACCACTGAGTTCACCACTCAGCGATAGCTTTGTATGCTGTCGCAGGTAAGAAGAGCATAGAGCAGTAAGTAAATTTCCTTGAAGATATATTCAGATCACTCGGTGTATATCATAGGTATACCCATGTACATAGGTTTTGATGTATGCATGTAATAATATGTATGTAAATTATTTGAGCAGTTGTATAGAAACTCTTGTAAAATATTTTGGTATGTAATTAAATGTAAATTATTATAAATGTAAATTTGAGATTTCATTTACTTGAATAGTTTTGTATTATATTTCTTGTATCTCAGTCTTTGAAAAATCATTGCGGATTTGAGTTAAGAAAAATGCTGTGTTGAGAAATATGTTGGAGTTGAGATTTGCAAATATATATTGAAGTGCTTTTTACAGGTTTTCTGAAGAACTGTTTTATCCAAAATACAGATGGCACTCTGCCAAAATTTTCTGAAACTCCAAATAAGTCAAATGTGTTAGTTCTATCACTTCAGTTCACAAAAGTTTTTAACACCTGTAAATAGTGCTCACCACTGTAAAAGAAGTAAGAAAAGTTTTGAAAATCCCTTGTAGTGTATTTAATGGGTTATCAGTAGACGGAGTTGGTAATTCATTAGGTATACTACGGGATCATGTTATACCTTACAGAGGGGTAGGGTGTGACATGTTTTAGTGGTATCAGAGCAATGGTTTTAAAGTGAATTTTGAACTGTGAATTTGAAATCTTTTTGTCGGTAACTACAACTGCTCAAATGTTTGATACATATAGTACATTTACATCATAAATGTGAACTAATGGAGAGGAATCTCCTTGTGTTGGTTGTACAGGAATAGAAAATTCTGTGAGAAAAATGGAAGAGAAGAATGAGATAATAGAACAGTCTGTAATGGCAGAAGAACAAGTTGAAGCCCCAGCTCCACAAAATGTCGAAGGCCTGACTGTACCAGTTTTACCGGTACAAATTACTGCACAAATGGCCCAACAAATGGCCACTTTCTTTCAACAAATGGCTGATAATCTGTCAGCCCAAGCCCAAGTACAGACCCAACCCCCACAAGGGCAGTGTGAAATGGAAAAGAGGGAGAAACCTATGGGTCAGAGCTCGAACAGTAATTTGAGAAAGAGAAAAGAATTTGAGGAACCCCGAGCTCAGGGATACGATAGAGGTGGATCATTAAGACAGAGACCACCAAGGTCCAGTCGTCGAACAACTAGAAGTTCCTACCCTTCCCGCCAATGTGAAACTTGTGGAAGATATCATGGAGGTCTTTGTCATAAGGCCTCTGGAGCCTGCTACAATTGTGGAAAACTTGGACACTTTGCTAAAGATTGTACTAAACCACCTCAATCTACTCTCCGGATTTCACAGACCGTCAGTCAGAGTCAAGATAGAAATAGAGTCGGTACTCCTCACCACTATAACACAGTGAAGCAACCCGAATATAGTAGCGCACCAGTCGGAGAGTCCACTATGCGCCAAGTAAAAGGAGCAGAAACTTCAGATGTAGCTGCTGGTAAGTTCTTAATTTTTGAAAGAAACAATTAGTTATTATTTGATCCCAGCACTACTTAGTTGTGTGTTAGTGTCAGAACTATAGGTTCTGTTGTTATTCCTTTACATGGAAATGAATTTTGATGTATTAGTGACTAGTCCTTTAGGATAATAACTACAATAACAAGTATGGTTGACATTAATTTTGGAAGAATTGTTAGCTAAAAGTATTTTCTGACATACCGTAAATTATAAAGCTAATTGGTGAGCCTACTTAATGTAAGGCAAGAGGACCTAAAAGTAAGTTACAGTAATAGAATTACTCTAGATGAGGGCAAAGATGTTACTGTTAGTAATTGTCAAAGGAAATTGTAATCAGAATCGGTTTGGGATATTAGTGGATTCGAGAAGGATAAGATGTTAGAAAACCTAGCCCATGAGGTTATAACGTAGTGACTATATAATGTTCTCAATGTTTGTATTGTAAGCTGCAGATTATAGTACTGACATAGGATTATTGTGTAGAGCTACGTGCTTCCTTGTGGTACAATAAATTAAGAATATTTGTAAGTAATCTATAAATTGATACAGTTATACCCGAATAGAGTACTATTACTAAAAATAAATGTGAAAATTTTAGTCAGAAATTTAAAACTTCAGAACTAGCCTATCAAACGACTACACTTGTAAGGTTGCTAGAGTCAGTGACTCGGTTACATTAATGTGAATGACCTGTACCATAGTAATTGCTATAAGCTTAGAGATATCAGTACGACTTATCATCCTCAGATGGATGGACAGTCGAAACAAGTGATTCAGGTAAATTTTGAAACTCATTGAGTTTCTATAAATAATGAAACGAAATGATAATAATAACTCAGAAAATGTAATAAGCCCACGAGAATATAACGAGAACTTGTGTCATTGAATTCGAGGGTGATGAGACAGATACATCCCACTAACAGAATTTGTATACATTAATAAGTGTCAAGCTAGCATACAAGTGGCACCCTATGAAACATTGTAAGGGAACAGATAACTATGGATTTTGTGATGAGATTTCTGAGGACACAGAATAGTCATGATGCAGTATAGGTTATAATTGACAGACTAACCAAGTCTGCTCACTTTTTGCCGATCCGGATGGACTATAGCCTGGAAAGATTGGCCAGATTATACATATGAGATTGTAAAATTGCATGGAGTGCCAGTATCAATTGTATTTGACAGGGATCCTAGGTTCACTTCTAGATTCTGGGGTAGTCTTCAGAGAGCCCTAGGAACTAGATTGAACTTCAGCACAGCATTCCACCCATAGACAGATGGCCAGTCTGAGAGGGTTATTCAGATATTGGAGGATATGCTACGGGCTTGTGTGATTGAATTTGAAGGTAGTTGGGATACACACTTGCCTTTGATTGAGTTTGCTTATAACAACAGCTACCAATCAAGCATTGGGATGCCTCCATATGAAGCTTTGTATGGTAGAAAGTGCAGAACTCCCTTATGTTGGGATGAAGTAGGTGAAAGGAAGATGATTGGGCCAGAAATTGTTCAGCAGACAGAGGAAAAGATCAGATTGATCAGAGATAGACTCAAGGCCGCATCAGACCGTCAGAAGTCCTATGTTGGTTTGAAAAGAAGAGATATTGAGTATGCAGTGGCTGATAAGGTATTCCTCAAAGTTTCTCCTTGGAAGAGAATTATGAGATTTGGCAGAAAGGGGAAACTGAGTCCTCGTTTCATTGGACCATATGAGGTTCTGGAAAGAGTGGGTCCTTTGGCATATCGGTTGGCATTACCTCCAGAGCCAGCAAAGATACACAGTGTCTTCCATGTATCCATGTTAAGGAGGTACATATCTGACCCATCTCATGTACTACCAGTTGAAGAGATTGAAGTAAATCCAGACCTCTCATATGAGGAAGAACCCATAAAAAATTCTGGCTTATGAGGTGAAGCAGCTGAGGAACAAGCAGATACACCTGGTTAAAGTGCTGTGGAACCATCATTCAGGCCAGGAAGCTACTTGGGAACGTGAAGAGGATATGAGGAGACAGCACCCACAGCTTTTCAGAGACTAATGCCAGGTAAAATTTCGAGACGAAATTTATTTTAAGGGGGAGAGAATTGTAACACCCCTAAGTTCGGTAGTGCATTCTGCTGTTCCGGTGACCAGTGTTGTCCGGACAGCTAGGATGCCTAGAACTACACTTCAATATGAGTAGGGAGACATAAAATAATGAAATACAAGAAAAGAAAATACAAGAAAAACAAAGGAAAAATAATAGCAAAGAAATGTAGCCAAGTTAAGCAGTAGGAAACCTAACGATGGGTGACCGCACTGGGAAGTCACGGCGTGGACCGTTGACTAGCCCTGGACTGCGGGGAACCCTGGAAAACATTTTTAGGACTTAAATAGACCATTATTGAAGAATAAATATCATTATAAAGATCAAAGAAAAATTAAATAATTAGTACAAAGAAAAGTGAGAAATCGAAAAACAGACAAAACCCGGTATTACCGAAAAATCGGGAATGCAACCCGAACAGGGGCATTATGGTCATTTGACATCCCGAATTGTCTTTTGACCTAAATTTCCATTAAAAATAAATAATATTACACTTAGAAAATAAAATGAAAAATTAGTTTAGTGGTACCTAAAGTAAATAGCCAAAATGGAGTGAAAAATGTGTAAATAAAACATGTAAGCTTATTATATAGTTAAAATTGAGTGAGTGGGCCACTAAAGGAATATAATAAACACATAATGGGGCAGGTGTAAGTCCACTATATCCAGCAGAATGTTCATCTTCCTCACTCCCTTAACTTAGATGAATTGAAGAAGAAAAATCCTCCATGGCCATTTTTCAATCAAGCTCCATGCACTCCTCCATTTCAACTCCAATCACCTAGGGTTCTTAATTAAAGTTTGTCTACACATCACAAGGAAGAGTTTGATACCAAATTTAAGAAGTTTAAGCAAGGTTTAACAAGCTCCAACCATAAGGTAAGTTAGCATTTTTGAAGATTTCTTTGATAAACTTTGTATACATGTTATGGGTGTTGGTTTTGTGAAGGAAATTTTTAAGTTTGAAGAGTATTGAGATATCCATTTTTGGGCAGCCATGTAATCATGTATTGATGAAGTAATTGTACATATATTTGATGAGAATTATGTTAGTTATGATGATTTAATAAACCTAGTGAATTACTTCATATTTATATGGTGATTTTGGCACTTGGATGGGAATTGATGAATTGTAGGACAATTTGGTGTTGAAGAAGATTTTCGGCAGCTTGGGGACACTTGAATAAATGTATTTATTCATGGAAGTGTTGGCAGAATATTGACATAGAAGGATTGATGGATATGTATATGAACTTGTTGTGTAAAGTATATGCAAAAATTTGTAATGGTTAGGTGTGTATGTGATTGTACTTAGAACTTGTAAATTGAGTGTTAATTGGTGTATTGAGGATAATTGTAATCTGCCCAAAATGATGTTAATGTAAAGGGGAATGTGTTTTTGGTAATGTACCAAAACAGATTTGGTAGGGAAGTAAACATATTGCAAGGTAAATGTGTGTAATTGATGTGTGTTAAGCAAAGTAACCAAGGGCAGTGTACATTTTAGCCAATAAATTTAAATGTGTAACCTCAATTGGTATGAGACCAATTGGAGGTGGAACTAGGCACAAAAATGTGCCAACTTTCATTGAGAAAACATACCAAAATTCTGCTTGCAAGGTGACCTAAGAATATGACCAATTCGGATTAGGTACAATTAGGACCTGAAAAATGACCAATTGGGCAGCAGTGAGTGTTTAGGCCATAACTCACTCAAAACAGGTCCAAATGACCTGAAATTTTAACCATGAATAGTTAAGACCCATACCTACAAGTCTTATGAAGACACAAAAACCCAGAAATGACCAGAAGCAAGTCAAAAAGCTTGCACAAGTTCGGGTCCAAAAACTGGCCGAACCAAAGTTGACCAAATTGACCTAAAATTGACTTAATTTGATGCCATTTGACCAGCAATAGTATAATGACCATAACTTGGTCTACTTAACTCGGATTGACCTGAAATTTTGCCCCGTGTGCAATAAGACATAGATCTACAAGTTTGTAGTTTTGACCGAAACCCGAAAACCTAGGGAACTAGGTCGTCCGGCTAGGTCAAACTAGTATCCTGGAATCCAGCAAGTTGCATTAAAATGCACTGAACAAGGAAATGACTTTGGTAAAACGTACCAACCCTAAAACCCTATCGAATGTGACATATTAATGACACTGAAACCTAATTTACCTAGAACGCATCGAGGGTCGGTATATTAGGAGATTAAGCAAATAAAGGTATTCAATGAATTGTTTATCGAACATTATCGTTAGAGACAATTTAATTTAGTACTGAAACACTTCAAATTGTGTTTCTCAGTTACCAAAGACTCAGGAAAAGGGAAGGAAACACTGAGTCCAGACCAGGAGACAATTATCAGAGGTTTGTGCACAACTAGTTTTTAACTGATTTTGTTTTGAATATTTCATATGATTAAATGACATATTTTTCTTATGTATTATGTTTAACAAGCATTGGATTTAATTCAATGATTATTGAAATTGTTATAGTAGGTATGAATTTAGCTTTGTGAAATGGTATTTCCACAAGTATTAAGCATTGTTATGGATTGAATAAATTATGTTTTAGAAAATTTTGATAGAACATGTTTTGAATTGTGATGGCAATTTTCATGGAAAAATGCAATTGTATGATTTGAATTGTGATGAGCATAAAACTTTATTGGATATTGAAATTGACTTTGAATCGAATTGTATTGTGATTTGTGCTCACTAAATGGATTGTGATATTGTTTTATATCTCACTATAGATGCTTGACTAGGTTATTACCCGTCTCTCTCATTTGTTGAGAAGACAATGGAGTTAGTTGTGTTTTGATTACCATGGTACGTGCACAGGCTTAGATTTCCTTTGATTTGAGGTTAGATCTAAGTTTATTTTATCGTTATGGCCCTTGCGGAAGATTCATTATTGTGATGGTACTGTGCACGATGATTCGACCTCCCCGACCATAGGGAGTTAGAATCTGATTCGACCTCCCCGACCATAGGGAGTTAAAATCACATCGAATATGGCCCTTTCGGATTAGTCTTGCATGGTTAGTGAGATAAAGAATGATTTTTGAGATAAAGAATGATTTTTGAGATAAAGAATGAGTTTTGAGATACAGTATGATTTTTGACATACAGTATGATTTTTGAAATACATAATGATTTTTGAGATACAGAATGGCTTTTGAATGGTAAGGAATTTTGATTTCCATTATGGTTTATGTATAATTGATTTCGTTAGAATTATTTAAATGGTTAGTCATGATTTGATAAATTGAATTTTGTGATCAATGTCATTTATACAAATGATTTACATTATTGGCAATGAATATTTTGAGTTTTGGAATTTGATGAGTATTCAGATTCCCAAATTATTTACTGTAAATTTTGTCAATGTATATTGTACTATGTTTTAAATTATAGTTGTGCACCACTGAGTTCACCACTCAGCGATAGCTTTGTATGCTGTCGTAGGTAAGAAGAGCATAGAGCAGTAAGTAAATTTCCTTGAAGATATATTCAGATCAGCTCCAGGTATATCATAGGTATACCCATGTACATAGGTTTTGATGTATGCATGTAATAATATGTATGTAAATTATTTGAGCAGTTGTATAGAAACTCTGTAAAATATTTTGGTATGTAATTAAATGTAAATTATTATAAATGTAAATTTGAGATTTCATTTACTTGAATAGTTTTGTATTATATTTCTTGTATCTCAGTCTTTGAAAAATCATTGCGGATTTGAGTTGAGAAAAATGTTGTGTTGAAAAATATGTTGGAGTTGAGATTTGCAAATATATATTGAAGTGCTTTTTACAGGTTTTTTGAAGAACTGTTTTATCCAAAATACAGATGGCACTCTGCCAAAATTTTTACAGAAACTCCAAATAAGTCAAATGTGTTAGTTCTATCACTTCAGTTCACAAAAGTTTTTAACACCTGTAAATAGTGCTCACCACTGTAAAAGAAGTAAGAAAAGTTTTGAAAATCCCTTGTAGTGTATTTAATGGGTTATCAGTAGACGGAGTTGGTAATTCATTAGGTATACTACGAGATCATGTTATACCTTACAGAGGGGTAGGGTGTGACATACACGAGTCGTGTAAGTAGACCCGTTTAATCTGCAGGGACCCGTGTAAGTCTCTGCTGGGCACAAGCTTAAAGAACCTTATGGGAACAAAAGTACACGGCCCGTGTAATCAGGCCTGTGTAGTTGGCACAGACCCATGTAACTTTTTGTGCTAAAACAAGACCACGTGATTCTCCTCCAGCAAGTTACACGGCCCTACTTTGCGGGACCCGTGTAGTGACACACGGGTTGTGTACTATGCTACAACCTGTTTTCTGACTCGAATTCCCCTCTTGTTTTCTGGTTCTTACGAGACTCCTAAAGCCTCTCCGACTCAAATTGACCTAACCCTAGGGCAACCAATATAAATAGAAAAGAAAACACCAGGAAAGAGGTCGGCCACTGTTGTCAGGAATGCTGCTAAAGGTTGCTGTTGTCGTGCTCTACATCAGTACCAAAAGAAGTCTTTCAGCTGAAGCTCCACAAGATCAAAGCTGAAACTCTCTTTGGTTCCTTCGTTTCATCTCCTTAGACAGAATTTTATTACTTTATTTCTTTTGCATAACTCTCCCTTTTTATTGTTTTTACTTTTTATCATGACATTTACTGAACTCACCATGAGTGAGTAGTTTTCTTATTTTGGATTTGGGAGAGTAGCTCTTGTAATTATTATTATGGATGAACACTGAGTTTTATTTATTGGATTTGAGGTTCATTTCTTGATTTAATTTCTTGTGATCTTAATGCATGCTATGTGTTGGTACCCACTTAGTTATGATTGTAGATGTTAATTGAAGGACTGAAAGGTGAAGATTAACATTAGAAAATCGAGATCTTAAACCTAGGAATTCTGACATAGACATAGGCTGATACCTTTGTGGAACCTAAAAATTGGTTAAAGGTCTTAAAGGATTTTAATTGATTTGATCACCATGAAAGTAGGGTTCAAGTTAATTAGAATACACCCTAGATGTCTTGAGAGAGGATCTAGGATAGCTTAGGACTGATTTCCATCAAGGAAAACGATCCTCAATTCAGTAAATAAATGAGATAACATCCCTAGTATGATTCAAGCGTGAAATCTTAATTCCAGAATTGCTTCAAATAAATCATTTCGTTTTAAATTTACCATTTTAGTATTTAAAGTTAACAAACTTCATTCTCTAAGTATTCGATAGCCTAGACAGTCAAGATTTCTGTGTAGATTGGTACTTGCTAAACAAAAATTCCTCGTGGGAATGATACTCTACTTATCACTTTATTACTTGTTAGTGATATGTGCACTTGCGGTAATTGCAAAATAGCAAAACAAGTTTTTAGCGCTGTTGCGGGGGAATTTTGTTTTTAGTAATATCAAGCGATAGGCGATTTAGCTGATTTAGGCAATTATATTTATTATTTAATTTTATTTTACTATTTGTATTTCTTTTCTTTTCTCTTAGGTACCCGATCTGGTATATGACCAGAACAAAGCCAGAAGAAATTTTGGACTGTGATCCAGAAATAGACAAAACTCTGAAAGCCATAAAAAAGGAAAGGAAACATCAAGAGCATGGTCAAGGAGATCCCGAACACCTAACCATGGCTGATAATAATGACAGACCAAGACTGTTAAGAGATTACGGAGCTCCATCTGTCCAAGGATTTCAGCCCAGTGTCACTAGACCCACAGTGGAAGCCAACAACTTTGAATTAAAACCAGCATGGCTCTAAATGATTCAACAAACCCAGTTTGCAGGTTCACCAACAGAGGACCCACACTACCACCTCCAGTGTTTTCTTGCCTTATGTGATACATTCAAGATGAATGGAGTGTCTGATCAAGCAATAAGACTCAGAGCATTCCCATTCTCCCTTCGAGACAGGGCAAGGAAATGGTTACTTTCTCAACCGGCTGGAACATTCACTACCTAGGAAAACCTCTCTCAAGCTTTTCTAGCAAGGTATTTACCACCTACAAAGACTGCAAAGCTGAGAATTGAGCTCAACACCTTCAGACGAAAGGAGGGAGAATCACTGTATGACGCATGGGAAAGATATAAAGACCTACAGAGGGAATGTCCGCACCATGGCATAGAAGATTGGCTATTGGTGCAAAATTTCTATAATGGATTACTACCCTCTACAAGGAGCACAGTTGATTCAGTTGCAGAGGGTGATCTAATGGAGAAAATAGTGCCACAAGCACTTGAACTCCTAGAAAGGGTTGCATACCATAGCTATGAGTGGTCAAACGAAAGAGGAAATGCAAGAAGAACTGTAGGAGTCCTGGAAGTAGATGCCCTGAGCATGATAAATGCCCAGTTTGATCAGCTCACAAAGAAACTCGAAAGAATGCAAGCCAACGCAGTTGGTACAAATAGTCAACATGAAAGCAGCTACAAAGGAGGGTACATGAATTCAGAATACAACAATTTTAACGAACCTACAGAACAAATGAACTATGTGAATAATGGAGGAAACTTCAACCAGAGGCAGCCAAACAATCCGTATTCAAATACTTACAACCCTGGATGGAGAAACCACCCAAATTTCTCATGGTCCAGTCAGCAGAACCAGCCAATAAATAAGCAACAAGGGTACAAACCTCCAGCACCCCCTGGATTTCAGTACAGAGGTCAGAACCTTGAACAACCATCGCTACCTCTCCAACCTCAACAACCTGAACCGAAAATGACCATGGAAACCATGATGGAAGGATTCCTAGCAACTCAACAAGAAAAAACTAAATTGATTAAACAGCTGACTTCCAAAATGGACCAACTTGCTACCCATAACAAGATGTTAGAGAATCAAATTGCTCAGCAGGCAAGTTCTTCAAGTAAGGCTGCTGGCAAACTTCCCAGTCAACCAAAAATGAACCCAAGGGAACTTTGTAAGGCAGTTGCACTAAGGAGTGGGAAAACTCTAGTACAACCAAAGGTAGAATCGACAGAGGAAACCATAGAAAAATCTAAAGACCAAGCAGAGAAAAAGGAGGAAGAATCTAAAAAAGATGAAGAAGAGGAAGCAAGGAAGACAAAGAAATTACCAGAACCATACCAGCCTCCCCTACCTTTTCCTCAGAGATTTCACAAAGCCAAATTGGACAAGCAGTTTGGGAAGTTTCTGGAAGTTTTACAGAAACTTTACATTAACATCCCCTTCACTGAAGCACTTTCTCAGATGCCATCTTATGCTAAATTTCTTAAGGAAATTCTGTCAAAGAAAAGGAAGCTAGAGGACTATGGAACAGTAGCTCTAACAGAGGAATACAGTGCCATTCTGCAAAACAAACTGCCTCCAAAGTTGAAGGATCCAGGAAGCTTCTCCATATCCTGTATCATTAGTAACAAGAAAATAGATAAGGCCCTCTGCGATCTTGGAGCAAGCGTCAGCCTAATGCCTCTATCAATATGCAAAAAGCTGGAAATCGGGGAACTGAAACCCACAACAATCTCATTGCAATTGGCTGATTGATCCATTAAATATCCTGTAGGGATACTTGAAAACATCCCTATCAAAGTGGGCAAATTCTTCATTCCAGTGGACTTTGTTATCCTTGAGATGGAAGAAGATGTCCAAATTCCCTTCATCTTGGGAAGACCATTCTTGGCAACCGCCGGAGCCATCATAGATGTCAAAAATGGACGATTAAGCCTCAAGATAGGAGAAGAAGAAGTGGAGTTCAACTTGTTCGACACAATGAAACACAAATTTGAACCTGATGAATGTTTCAAGATTGACATAATTGACAAACAAGTTAAAGAGGAATTTCATAAGACACATCCTAAAGATCCTCTTGAAGCATGTATTGTGCGCAGCCACATAGTGGATGATGAAAATACTGAAATAGTAGCATGTGCACAACAGTTGGCAGCTCCTCCACCCCTACCTTTAGCTAAGGCTTCCGAGATGGAGGATTTGAAGGAGTAACAAACCGAAGGTAAGCTCCAGGAAAATGCCGAATAGGTAGAGCTTAAACCTCTCCCGTCTTCATTAAGGTATGCATTTCTGGACTCAAATTCTAAATATCCTGTTATAATCAATGCTAGCCTGTCTAAGTTAGAAGAGGAAAAATTGTTAAGAGAACTTAGGATCCATAGCAAAGCATTAGGGTATAAAATAGAAGACCTGAAGGGAATCAACCCTTTGATTTGCATGCATAGGATACCCATGGAAGAAAATAGTAAACCCACAATTGAACACCAAAGAAGACTTAACCCAAACATGAAAGAGGTAGTCAAGAAAGAAATTTTAAAACTTCTAGATGCAGGTATCATATACCCAATTTCTGATAGTAAATGGGTTAGTCCAGTACATGTAGTTCCTAAGAAAGGTGGGACAACTGTTATCCGTAATGCAAGCAATGAACTAATCCCTACTAGAGTAGTCACTGGTTGGCGAATGTGCATAGATTCTAGAAAATTGAATGGTGCCACCAGAAAAGACCATTTCCCCCTCCCCTTTATTGACCAAATGCTAGAAAGATTAGCGAAACACTCTTATTTCTATTACCTGGATGGGTATTCGGGATTCTTTCAAATTCCTATTCACCCAGAAGACCAAGAAAAGACAACATTCACTTGTCCCTATGGAACATTCGCATATAGGAGAATGCCTTTTGGTCTTTGTAATGCCCCTGCTACCTTTCAAAGATGCATGATGGCTATCTTTTCTGATTATATTGAAGATATTATGGAAGTTTTTATGGATGATTTTTCTGTCCATGGAGCTACTTTTGATGATTGCCTAGCTAATTTATCTAAGGTGTTGCAAAGATGTGAAGAATCAAACCTAGTCCTAAATTGGGAAAAATGCCACTTTATGGTAAGGGAAGGTATAGTTCTGGGACATTTAATATCAGAAAGAGGAATTGAAGTAGATAAGGCAAAAATTGAGATCATTGAAAACATGCCACCACCAACGTCAGTCAAGGGAGTGCGAAGCCTTTTGGGACATGCAGGATTTTACAGAAGATTTATCAAGGACTTTTCCAAAATAGCTAAGCCACTTACTAACTTGTTAAACCAAAATGTTCCCTTTGATTTTGATGAAAATTGCCTTGTCTCCTTTAACAGAATCAAAGAGGCCCTGATATCAGCACTAATAATGCAGCCATCGAATTGGCAGCTACCATTCGAGGTTATGTGCGACGCGAGCGATTTTGCAATTGGAGCAGTGCTCGGTCAAAGAAAAGATAAAAAGCTCCATGCTATTTATTATGCTAGTAAGACATTCAATGATGCACAAATCAATTATGCTACCACAGAAAAGGAATTCCTAGCAGTGGTATTTGCAATGGACAAATTCAGATCTTACCTTATCAGGTCAAAAGTCATTGTATTCACAGACCATGCTGCAATCCGGTACCTTATGAAAAAAAAGGAAGCAAAACCAAGACTAATTCGATGGATTCTACTCCTGCAAGAATTTGACCTTGAAATAAAGGACAAAAAGGGATCTGAAAATATAGTAGCTGACCATCTTTCTAGACTAAAACTAGAGTACATGGAAGATTTTGAAGATTTTCCAATTAACGATTCATTTCCTGATGAGCAATTACTTGCATTCTCCAAAGCTCCATGGTACGCTGACTTTGTTAATTTTCTTGTATGTAGGGTACTACCTCCAAACATGACTTATCAGCAAAGAAAAAAATTCCTACATGATGTGAGATATTACTTATGGGAAGAACCACTACTGTACAAGAGATGTAATGATGGGCTGATAAGAAGGTGCATACCAGAGGAAGATATGGAAAGTATCATTTATCACTGCCATTCATCACTATATGGAGGACATTTAGGCACTTCAAAGACCGCAACCAAGATTTTACAAGCAGGGTTTTACTAGCCACATTTATTTAAGGATGTAAGATCCTTTGTGCTAGCTTGTGATCAATGCCAAAGAACAGGTAACAGTTTAAGAAGGAATGAAATGCCATTGCATGGTATACTTGAGATAGAATTGTTTGATGTATGGGGAATAGACTTCATGGGACCATTTCCCTCTTCCCATGGAAACAAGTATATCCTGGTTGGAGTTGATTATGTGTCAAAATGGGTAGAAGCTATTGCAACGCCAACCAACGATGCAAGAGTGGTCACCAAGTTCCTTAAGAAGAACATATTCACAAGATTTGGCACACTACGAGCGATAATCAGTGATGGAGGAAGCCCCTTCTGCAACCAACAATTTGAAACACTACTGAAAAGGTATGGAGTGACTCACAAGGTGGCCACACCTTATCATCCTCAAAACAGTGGTCAAGTAGAAATATCAAACAGGGAACTAAAGTAGATTCTAGAGAAAACTGTAAAAAGATCCAGGAAGAACTGGTGCATGAAGCTAGATAATGCACTATGGGCATACCGCATTGCATATAAAACCCCAATTGGCACAACACCCTTCCGACTGGTTTATGGAAAATCATGCCATCTCCCTGTTGAAATTGAGCATAAAGCCTACTGGGCAATTCAAGTACTAAACTTTGACCTCAAGGCTGCTGGTGAAAAAAGGCTCTTACAACTAAATGAGCTGGAAGAAATCTGACAAGATGCATACGAAAATGCCAAAATCTTTAAGGATAAAACCAAAAGATGGCATGACAGGCGCATAGCAAGGAAAGAGATAAAAGAAGGAAATCTTGTCCTCTTATTCAACTTTAGATTGAAACTCTTTCTAGGGAAACTGAAATCAAGATGGTCCGGACCTTTCAGGGTCACCCAAGTCTTCCCACATGGAGCAGTAGAGGTATGGAGCGAAACCTCAGGTGCATTCAAGGTCAATGGGCAGAGGCTGAAGCCTTACTTTTAGGGAGAACCCATAGAAAAAGGAGTAAATTGCACTCTTAGTCCTCCTACTGACAGACCATAAAGCAAAGTCCAGCTAAAGACTATAAATAAGCGCTCTTTGGGAGGCAACCCAAAACTTTTCTGAACTTTTCTTCTTTTCTTTTTACTCAATATTAAATTTTTGTTTCATACTCATTAGCATTTCATTTTGTAGGATTCTTGAAAAGGGGAATAGAGATCAAAAGAGGAAGGGAATCACCAAGTCAAAACCACAAAAGGGAAAATTGAACAAAACCGGGGAAGTAAATCTACTGCTAATCTTTGCATCCATTTCATGTGTTAGAATTATAAACTTTTCATTTGCCAAAGATTTGAGAAACCAGAAACTTACACGGGTCGTGTACTGATAGTACACACCCCGTGTAATTTTCTGGAAGTCTATAAATTTCATACAATCTCAACCCTTTGGGAGGCAGAAAATTACACGGGTCCATATCCTAAATTACACGGACCGTGTAATGTCTCTAGCAGAATAACTGAGAGACAGAAGGTTACACGGGGCTCCTTGAATTTTACATGGGCCGTGTAACATATCCAGCAAAGAAATCAGAGAGACAGGAGGTTACACGGGTCCCATAGCTAATTTACACGGGCCGTGTACTACGATAGATTTCGAAAATTCCAGGCAGAAATTTACACTGGCCTACATGTCGGGACCCGTGTAGTGATACACGACCCGTGTATCTCATTGCAGACGCGACTCCTGGGGCGCAAAATGCGCGAAACGAAGTGTTAATGGCTCTTTAAATACACCCCTAGCATTAAAACCCTTCATAAACACAAAACCCTTCATCTACTCCCTTCCTAGCCTATAAAAACCTCTCAAATCTCATCTCCTTTCACTGAAATCATACTCTTCTTCTCCCTAAAAACACACCCATGGCTCCTGCAAAGAAATCTGTAAGAAGAATCGGCTATTCTTCACGACAAAGAGGAGAATCCTCACCTTCTCCACCCCAGCCTCCAACCCAACGCCCAAGAAAAAGGGAAGCCACTCAACAACCATCTCAACAAGCCCCACCCCCACCATAACCACAGCCACAACCAGCTCCACAACCCAAAATCTCTATTCCTTGGGGATTTTTAGATGACGCCCATAAAGCAGTGTCCACCCGACTTCATTCACAAAAAATATCCTCCACCAAATACATAGATTTTTTGCTTTTAGAGCAAATCGGGTTGCAAGAAGAAATCAATGGGCTACTTGATAGCATTGGGTGGATAAGGTTCGCCCAACTCCAATATTCGGCCTACAAAGACGCAACGCTAGAATTTTTAGGCAGCTTCAAGGCCAACTTATGGCCCACCGACAGGGAAGACAGGGGCATAATCGAGTTTCACCTACTTAGTGTAGACTGGGTAATGAATATGGACGAGTTCAATGCCATCTTCGGCTTTGACAGTAACGGCCACCAAGAAATCCCAAGGAACCACATGCTGTACAACATCAACTTTTGGGATTCCATTACACCAAATACAGAGCCCTACAACTCCAGCAAATCCAAATCATAATGGGCCGTGGCGACACATGCATCGGTTTGCTGCCCACACCATAATGGGCCATGTAACGCCCCTATGTTCGGTAGTGCGTTCTACTGTTCCAGTGACCAGTGTTGTCCGGACAGCTAGGATGCCTAGAACTACACTTCGATATGAGTGAGGAGACAGAAAATAAAGAAATACAAGAAAAGAAAATACAAGAAAAACAAAGAAAAAATAATAGCAAAGAAATGTAACCAAGTTAAGCGAGCCGAGAACCCTAGCGATGGGTGACCGCACCGGGAAGTCACGGCGTGGACCGTTGACTAGCCCTGGACCGCGGGGAATCCTGGAAAATATTTTTAGGACTTAAAGAGACATCAATTGAAGTATAAATGCCATTAGAGATATCAAAGAAAAATTAAATAATTATTACAAAGAAAAGTGAGAAATCAAAAAATGGACAAAACCCAGTGTTACCGAAAAATCGGGAATGCAACCCGAACAGGGGCATTGTGGTCATTTGACACCCCGAGTTGTCTTTTGACCTAAATGTCCGTTGAAAATACATGATATTACATTTGGAAAATGTCATGAAAAATTAAATTAGTGGTACCTAATGTAAATAGCAAAAATGGGAAGCTTAATGTGAAAAAATAAAATCTTTGATTAAACTAATGTTATTTCTACATTAGTGGACCACTAACACTTTGTAAATCAATTAAAAACCTATCATCTTCCACTAACTTCTGCACAACCATCTTCCTCCTCAAACTTTCCCATGGCCAAGCCAAAAATCTCCCAAATTCTCCCATGGCCGTCTAAGCTCCAACCTCCACGCATCCATGATCCAAGCTCCCAATGGTTAAGGTTTCTTCATTAAACTTGACCACCACACCATGGGCAGTAGATAGGCAGCAAGAAGACCAAGTTTTGGAGACGTTTTGAAGAGTTTCCAAAGTGGTAAGTTTGAGTTTTTGGTTAGTGCTTCATTAAAGTTAGTAAGGAGGTTATGGGTACTTGAATTGTGAGAAGAATTTTGGAGTTTGATGTTCTAAGGGAGATGTTTATTTTTGGCAGCCATGGAAACTCCTTAAAGGCAGTTTATTCTTGCTTGTAAATGGTAGATTAAAGGGTTGATTAAGTGTTTATATGTGTAGGAATAAATTGGGTGATGTATACTAAGTATATGTGAATGTATACTTGAATTTGGAAGCTTGGAACTTTACTCAAAGTGACGTACAAATTGGCAGCTTGAATTGTGGACCATAAACATGTTTTTTCATGGTTTGGTTTGTGAAATATTAATGTAAAATTGTGGTAGTTGTTATGGCAGCTTGGGTATATGTATGATGGTGTGAGGTTGGACATGTAAATGAGCTAGGTTAGGTGATTAAATTGTTGTAAATGAGTTTGACAAATTTTACACTTTGTGGTGTATGTTGAATGTGATTGTAAGCTGCCAAAATGATCAACAATATGTGGTAAAATATGTTTAGGTTATGGTACCAACCAGATTGGGTAAGAATGTGTGAATTGGTAAATGCTAAAAGTGAGATTTGATGAGTAATAAAGAAAGTGCAATAGGGCAGTATGCATTTTGGCCTAGAACTTTAAGTGTGTGGCTCCAATTGGTATGAGACCAATTGGAGGTGAAACTAGGCACAAAATGTGCCAACTTTCACGAAGGAAGCTTGCCAAAATTCTACTTGTAAGGTAACTTGAAAAATGACCAAATCCGGATTAAGTGCAATTAAGGCCTAAAAATTGACCATTTGGGCAGCAATTAGTGTTTAGGCCATAACTCACTCAAAATAGGTCCAATTGACCTGAAATTTTGACCATGAATAGAAGACCCATATCTACAAGTCTTATGAAGACACCAAAGCCCATAAATGACCATAAGCAAGTCAAACAGCTTGCAAAAGTTCGGGTCCAAAAACTGGCCGAACCAAAATTGACCTAAAATGACCTAAAGTGACCAATTTTGATGCACTTTGACCAGCAATAGTAACATGACCATAACTTGGTCTACATAACTCAGAATGACTTGAAATTTTGCCTCGCGTGCAATAAGACATAGATCTATAAGTTTGTAGTTTTGACCGAAACCCGAAAACTGAGGGAACTAGGTCATTCGGCTAGGTCAAACTAGTATCCCGGAATCCAGCAAGTTGCAATAAAACGCAGTATACATGGAAATGAACTTGGTAACATGTACCAACCCTAAAAGACTATCGAATGTGACATATTAGTAACATTAAAACCTAAATTACCTAGAATGTATCGAGGGTCAACATATTAGGTTGACTAGGAAAATAATAGAATTCAGTGAATTACTTATCAAGCATTATCGTTAGAGACAGTTTAATTAAGTACTGAAACACTTCAAATTGTGTTTCTCAGTTAGCAAAGACTCAGGAAAAGGGAAGGAAACATTGAGTCAAGGCCAGGAGACAGTTATTAGAGGTTTGTGCGCAACAGTTATTTCTTTTGAATTTTTCAATTGAAATAAATTATGACTATCTGAATATTATTGTTTTCAATTATGAAAATGTGTTTGAATGGATACTTATTTCTTGAAAAGCATTGTAAATAGTTTGAAATTGTGAAAAATTGTTTGAATGATATTGATGGATACTTATTGCTTGAAAAGCATTGTAAATGGTTTGAAACTGTGGAAAAATTGATTTAGTGTGATTTGTGAAAATTGAAGTTAATTATGAATTGTGTTGCCATTTTGTGAAATTATGACTTTGGAAATTTATTGGATTCTCACGAATCATTTGAATAAAATGTTTGGAATTGATTTTGTGTTCACACTTAGCATGACAGTATCACATCATTCCTTCTCCATTTGTGGGGTTGTGATCGTTTATTTTCCTTCTCCAATTATGGGGTTGTGATCGTTTATTTTTCTCCCTCTCTGGTTTACCAGTTGAGGTGATTGGATGAGTACTCATTATATAGCTAGCTCCCTTCCTCATTGATTTCGATTAGTGGGGTTGTGATTGCTTTGTCGTGGTGTACAATGCGGCATTGATCGAAAATTTTTTGTCATGGCTTAAGTTGTGAATGAATTGGCAACACTGTATTCTTAAATTATTCGACTAAATTGTGTTATTATGCGATTTGATAATTTGTAAAATGGATTTTAAATTCTTATTGACATTCACTGTCTTTTGAATTTAACCATGTTTTGACTATTGAGATTTATTGTGATATTCTGAAATGGAGTTTAAATTCTTATTGACATTCACTGTCTTTTGAATTTAATTATGTTTTGATTACTGAGATTTAATGTGATATTGTGTTAAATTCCTTATGACATTCATTGTCTTGAATTTAATTATGGTTTTACGTATCCATCATTTATATGATTTATGAATTGTGATTTAAAGTTGTATTTGGTTAATGTTGTGCACTACTGAGGCATTGTCTCAGCGATAGCTTTTCATTGCTATCGCAGGTAGACAGATTGATAGGACAGCAGACTAGGCTGCTAGTGCATTCAGCGATAGATCATCAGGTATATTGAGTATACCACATTTTGCATTTTGTACTGTAATGTATGTTCACTGTATGTATATATTGTTCTTGGTTTTGAGCAGTTGTAAATTAAAATTGTACATTGAAGTTGTAAAATAAATTATGAGTTATTTTGGCTTGTAAAATTTGTACTGTATTTCTTTTATCTCACTTTTTGAAAAATTATTGTGGATTTGAGTTGAAAAACATATCGTGTTGAATTATGTTGGAGTTTGAGATTGAGGAATATATTTGAAGTGCTTTTTACATGTTTTTCTGAAGAACTGTTTTATTTAAAATACAGAGGGCACTCCGCCAAAATTTTTACAGAAATTCCTAATAATTCAAATGTGTTATGTCTTTCACTTAAGTTCAAAAAATTTTTTTAACACCTGTAAATAGTGCTCACCACTGTAAATAGAAGTAAGAAAAGTTTTAAAATCCCTTGTAGTGTATTTAATGGGTTATCAGTAGACGAAGTTGGTAATTCATTAGGTATACTACGGGATTATGTTATACCTTACAGAGGGGTAGGGTGTGACATGTTTTAGTGGTATCAGAGCTAGTTTTTAAATTCTGTTTTCACATATAATTTGAATATTCTTTCTTCATAGTATAACTGCTCAATTTCATTGTTTGATACATACAGTACATTACATTATAAATATGCACTAACGGGAGGAAATCTCCTTGTGTTAATTGTTCGAGAGGTCTAAGATCCTCGAATTAACTATGGAAGAGGGTGATCGTTCAGTTGATCAATCGATAGAGGCTGAGGTACAAGTTTAGGCCTTAGCTCCACAAAGTGTCAAAGGCCCAACTGTGTCACACCCTACCCCTCTATAAGGTATAACATGATCCCATAGTATACCTAATGAATTACCAACTCCGTCTACTGATAACCCATTAAATACACTACAAGAGATTTTAAAAACTTTTCTTACTTCTTTTACAGTGGTGAGCACTATTTACAGGTGTTAAAAACTTTGGTGAACTGAAGTGATAGAATTAACATATTTGCATTATTCGGAAATTTCTGTAAAAATTTTGGCAGAGTGCCATCTGTATTTTGAATAAAATAGTTCTTCAGAAAACCTGTAAAAAGCACTTAAATATATTTCCAAATCTCAACTCCAACATTTTCTCAACACAACAGGTTTCTCAACTCAAATCCATAACAGGCTTCCCAATGCTTGATTGGTAGCTGTTGTTATAAGCAAACTCAATCAAAGGCAAGTGTGTATCCCAACTATCTTCAAATTCAATCACACAAGCCCGTAGCATATCCTCCAATATTTGAATAACCCTCTCAGACTGGCCATCTGTCTGTGGGTGGAATGCAGTGCTGAAGTTCAATCTAGTTCCTAAGGCTCTCTGAGGACTACCCCAGAATCTAGAAGTGACCCTAGGATCTCTGTCAGACACAATTGATACAGGCACTCCATGCAATTTTACAATCTCATATACGTACAATCTGGCCAATCTTTCCATGCTATAATCCATCCGAACTGGCAAAAAGTGAGCAGACTTGGTCAATCTGTCAACTATAACCCATACTGCATCATGACTACTCTGTGTCCTTGGAAGTCCTGTAACAAAATCCATAGTTATTCGTTCCCATTTCCACTCTGGTACTGACAAAGGATGTAACAAACCAGCTAGAACTTGATGTTCTGCCTTTACTTGCTGACAAGTTAGGCATTTGGAAACAAATTCAGCTATGTCTCTCTTCATACCCATCCACCAGTAATGCTCTTTCAGCCCTCTGTACATTTTAGTTCTACCAGGGTGCATAGCAAATGGAGACTCATGTGCTTCCTTCATAGTGACTTGTCTCAATTCCACATCACTAGGAACGCACATTCTACCCTGATGTAGCAATAAACCATCATCTCTCACAGAGAATTCAGGTTTCTTGCCTGTGACTTCTTTCGGTAGCTTCGATACTTTTCATCACTCTGGCGACCATTACGATCGATCAATCAACACTTTGTACATGCCATGCAACTCTTATCATCCCTCATCATCAATCTCTAAAGCGGCATCTTTGTGCTTTCAACTCATATACCATGGATAAAGGAGAAACTCTGAGACTTGCCATAGTCTTGCTACTTAAGGCGTCAGCCACCACATTTGCTTTCCCTGGCTGATAGTCTATTAAGCAATCATAGTCTTTAATGAGTTCTAACCATCTCCTCTGCCTCAAATTTAATTCCTTCTGAGTGCCTAAGTACTTCAAGCTCTTGTGATCTGTGTAAATGTAGCATTTCTCCCCATACAAATAGTGTCTCTAGATCTTCAGAGCAAATACAATAGCTGCTAGCTCCAGATCATGTGTTGGGTAGTTCCTATCATGCGGTTTCAGCTGGCGTGATGCATAAGCAATGACATTCCGATCTTGCATCGATACAGCCCTAACCCATTGTGAGAAGCATCACTATAAACCGTGTATTCTTTACGGAGTAGGTAAAGTGAGAAGCTGGAGCTTGATTAAACACCTCTTCAACTCATCAAAACTTTCTTTGGCATTTATCCATCACTTTGAAATTTCACATCTTTCCGAAGCAGTTTAGTCAGTGGAAAAGATAACATAGAAAACCCTTTCACAAACCGACGGTAATATCCAGCTAAACCCAGAAAACTGCGAACTTCTGTGATGTTCCTGGGTAGCTTCCAATTAAGGATAGCTTATATCTTGCTGGAATCTACCTTGATCCCTTCAGCTGACACAACATGTCTCAAAAAGGAGATTTCTTTCAGCCAAAATTCACACTTCGACAATTTGGCGTATAGCTGTTTCTCCCTTAAAGTCTGCAGTACAATCCGCAGATGCCTGTCATGCTCCTCTGCATTCCTCGAGTATATCAAAATGTCATCAATAAACACCACCACAAATTGATCAAGATATGGTCTGAAGATAGTGTTCATCAGGTCCATAAAAGCAGCTAGAGCATTTGTCAACCCGAATGGCATTACTAGAAACTCATAGTGGCCATACTGAGTTCTGAAAGCAGTTTTTAGAATACTCTGCTCTTGCACCTTCAACTGATAGTAACCAGATCGCAAATCAATTTTGGAGAATACAGCTGCACCCTTCAATTGATCAAACAGATCATCAATGCGAGGCAATGGATATCTGTTCTTTATTGTCACCTTATTCAACTGCCGGTACTCAATGCATAAGCGGAGAGTACCGTCCTTTTTCTTAACAAACAACACTGGTGCTCCCCAAGGTGACACACTAGGGCGGATGAAGCCCTTTTCGAGTAGTTCTTGCAATTGTATCTTCAACTCCTTCAACTCTGCTGGTGCCATTCTGTATGGCGTTATGGAGATTGGATCCACACCAGGCATAACATTAATTTCAAACTGCACTTCTCTTTCAGGAGGTAATCCTGGCAATTCATCAGGAAACACATCTAGAAAGTCATGTACTGTAGGGATGTCCTTCAATGTTGAACTCCCCACTTGGGTGTCTACCACATGTGCCAAGTATGCTTCACACCCCTTTCTGATCATTTTTCTGGCTAGTGCAGCCGAAATGAGGTTTGATGGCAATAACTGCCTCTCCCCATGTATTACCACATCACATGCTTGAGGAAGGCCAAAAGTGACTGTCTTGACCTCTGATCAATCATGGCATGATGCCTAGCTAACCAATCCATGCCCAAGATGATATCATAATCTCTGAAGGGCATTTCAATGAAATCAGAGAGGAAAGTGTGTCCTTGGATCACCAAAGGACAATCTCTATACATTCTATTAACCCTGACCTCTGTCTACTTGGACTTGTTACTAGCACCTCAAAGTCCATTTTTGTACATGGAACAGCAATGCAATCAATGATGCTAGCACTCACATAAGAATGGGTAGAGCCTGGATCAAATAACATAAACACATTTTGGTTAAAAGTTGAGAAGGTACCAGCCACAACATCAGATGTCTCGGCCTCTTCCCTCTGCCTCATTGCATAGACTCTGACTGGAGCACTATCTTGCTCTGAATGCTTCACTGTGCTTTGGCTGCCTGCTGGGTTACCTCTACCCCTGCCTCTACCTCTGCTAGGCGATTGTGAACTTCTGGTGACAGGGCTCTGAACTGACCCTTCTGCAGTAGTAGGAGGTGGTCCAACTCTGCGACTACTGGTGCAGTCCTTGGCAAAGTGTCCTGTGCCTCCACAGTTATAACAGGCTCCAATAGCCTTGTAGCATATCCCACCATGATTTCTTCCACAAGTTTCACATTGGCGGGGAGGGTAGGAACTTCTGGAACTCTGCTGACCAGATAGGGGAGGTCTCTGTCCTGAATATCTTCCCCTACCAGACTTCTTGCCACCTTTGCCATGTCCCCCATGGTTCTTCCTCTTTCTAGTATGACCACTGGAACTCTATTCTACTGACTTTCCCTCTTTATCTGTCTTCTCTGATTTCTTTTTTTCAGGAGTAGTCTCAAACTCAATTCTTTCCAACTCTAGGGCTTGAGAAACAAGTTCAGAGAAGTTAGTGTGTTTGAAGCTGACTACTTGTAATCTGATACTGGGCTTCAAGCCAGTTTCAAACCTCTTGCATCTCTCCCTGCTGGTAGAGAGTAGACTCACTGCATAATGGCTAAGGCGGGAAAATTCTCTTTCATACTCAGCCACTGATCTGTTCCCCTATTTCAGACTTAGGAACTCTTGCAGCTTCTGGTCTACATAAGCATCAGGGACATATTTCTGTCTGAATTCCCTGAGAAAGTCATTCCAGGTCAGCACTGCAGGTTCTACCAGACTGTGGGGAATGGTTTTCCACCAATCATAAGCATCCCCTGTAACAAAGACACTGAGCATTCAAATCTGAGCTCCTCTGTGCAATGCAGTTTCTTGAATACCCTATCCATCCTCTCTAACCACTGTTCAGCTTCTAGAGGATCTACTGTCCCCCTTGAACTCTGAGCCCCATATTTCATCAATTTATCATCTTGCCTAGTAGGAGATTGTGGTTGTACCACCGTGTATGCGTATTGGAACTTGAGTAGGCACATTACCAACCATTTGTTGGAACATTGCGACCATCTGGCGAGCGAGCAGAAGCTGCAGATGCTGCGGTGGTCTTCTTTGAACCACTAACATTATGTAGGCCTGGGGCATCCCCTTGCACCTCAGCCTCTATAGATTGATCGACTGAACGATCACCCTCTTCCATATTCAATGCGAGGATTCTAGATCTCCTGAATAAATAACACAAGGAGATTTTCTCCCGTTAGTGCATATTTATAATGTAATATACTGTATGTATCAAACAATGATATTGAGCAGTTGTACTATGAAGAAAGAACATTCAAATAACAGGTGAAAACAGAATTTAAAAACTTTGCTCTGATACCACCAAAACATGTCACACCCTACCCCTCTGCAAGGTATAACATGATCCCGTAGTATACCTAATGAATTACCAACTCCGTCTACTGATAACCCATTAAATACACTACAAGGGATTTTAAAAACTTTTCTTACTTCTTTTACAGTGGTGAGCACTATTTACAAGTGTTAAAAACTTTGGTGAACTGAAGTGATAGAATTAACATATTTGCATTATTCGGAAATTTATGTAAAAATTTTGGCAGAGTGCCATCTGTATTTTGGATAAAACAGTTCTTCAGAAAACCTGTAAAAAGCACTTCAATATATTTCCAAATCTCAACTCCAACATTTTCTCAACACAACAGGTTTCTCAACTCAAATCCATAGTAATTTTGCAAAGACTGAGATAAAGGAAATATAATACAATTTTTACAAGCCAAAACAACTCATAATTATTTTACAACTTCAAGGTACAATTTAAATTTACAACAGCTCAAAACCAGAAACAAAATATACATACAGTAAATATACATTACAGTACAAAATGCCAAATGTGGTATACTCACTATACCCAAAAATCTCTCGCTGGCGGTACTAGCAGCCTAGTCTGCTGCCCTGTCTGTCTGTCTATCTGCGATAGCAATAAAAAGCTATCGCTGAGACAATGTCTTAGTGGTGCACAACATTAACCAAATACCAATTTAAATCACAATTCATAAATCATGTAAATAGTGGATACTTAAAACCATAGTTAAATTCAAGACAATAATGTCATAAGGAATTTAACACAATATTACAATAAATCTCAGTAATCAAAACATAGTTAAATTCAAAAGACAATGAATGTCAATAAGAATTTAAACTCATTTCACAATCTTACAATATGCATCAATAAATCACACACAGCTTTAATCATGTTCCCAAGTTCAATTCATCCCAAAAGCCGATGGCTAATGAGGTATTCAATTCATCCCAAAAGTCAATGACTAATGAGGAATAACATAGCTAGCTAGCAAAAATATGAGTACTCATTCTATTCGTCCTCAACAGGCACACACCTCAACACTTCAGCCAGAGAGGGAATTCAATTCATCCCACTAGACAAGCTAGCGAGGAATACAATCAATGTACATGATAGCTGTGGTTTCAAACCATTTCCAATGCTTTTCAATCAATAAGTATCCATCAATATCATTCAAACAATTTCTCACAGTTTCAAATAATTTAAAATGCTTTTCAAGCAATAAATATCCATTCAAATACAATTCCACAATTTAAAACAATAATGTACAAATAGTCATAATTCATTTCAATTGAAAAATTCAAAAGAAATAGTTGTTGTGCACAAACCTCTGATAACTATCTCCTGGTCTGGACTCAGTGTTTCTTTCCCTTTTCCTGAGTCTTTGGTAACTGAGAAACACAATTTGAAGTGTTTCAGTGCTAAATTAAATTGTCTCTATCGATAATGTTCGATAAATAATTCATTGAATACCTTTATTTGCTTAATCAACCCATATATCGACCCTTGAGGTTTTCTAGGTAAATTAGGTCTTAACGTTATTAATATGTCATATTCGATAGTATTTTAGGGTTGGTACGTTTTACCAAACTCATTTCCTTGTTTAGTGCATTTTAATGCAACTTGCTGGATTCCGGGATACTAGTTTGACCTAGCCGGACGTTATTAATATGCCCCACTTTGTTTCTATTTTATTCATTAGTGGCCCACTCACACCATTTAATTATATAATAAGCTTAAATGTGTTATTTACACATTTTTCACTCCATTTTTGGCTATTTACTTTAGGTACCACTAAATTAATTTTTTATTTTATTTTCTAAGTGTAATATTATTTATTTTTAATGGACATTTAGGTCAAAAGACAATTCGGGATGTCAAATGACCATAATGCCCCTGTTCGGGTTGCATTCTCGATTTTTCGGTAACAACGGGTTTTGTCTGTTTTTCGATTTCTCACTTTTCTTTGTACTAATTATTTAATTTTTCTTTGATATTTCTAATGATATTTATACTTAAATAAGGGTCTATCTAAGTCCTAAAAATATTTTCCAGGGTTCCCATGATCCGAGAGCTAGTCAACGGTCCACGCAGTGACTTCCAGTCTGATCACCCATCGCTAGGGTTTCCGGCTCGCTTAACTTGGTTACATTTCTTTGCTATTATTTTTCCTTTGTTTTTCCTTTATTTTCTTTTCTTGTATTTCATTATTTTATGTCTCCTCACTCATATCGAAGTGTAGTTCTAGGCATCCTAGCTGTCCGGACAGCACTGGTCACCGGAACAGCAGAACACACTACTGAACTTAGGGGTGTTACAAACTGTACCAGTTTTACCGGTACAAATTACTGCACAAATAGCCCAGCAAATGGCCACTTTCTTCCAACAAATGGTTGGTAATGTGCCTACTCAAGTCCCAATACAGACACCAGTGGTACAACCACAGTCTTCTACGAGACAGTATGACAAATTGATGAAATATGGGGCTATAGAGTTCAAGGGGACAGTAGATCCTCTAGAGGAAGAACAATGATTAGAGAGGATGGATAGGGTATTCAAGAAACTGCACTGCACAGAGGAGCTCAGATTTGAATACTCAGTATCTTTGCTACAGGGGGATGCTTATGACTGGTGGAAAACCATTCCCCATAGTCTGGTAGAACTTGCAGTGCTAACATGGAATGACTTTCTCAGGGAATTCAGAGAAAAATATGTCCCTGATACTTATGTAGACCAGAAGCTACAAGAGTTCCTAAGTCTGAAATAGGGGAGCAGATAAGTGGCTGAGTATGAAAGAGAATTTTCCCACTTGAGCCATTACGCAGTAAGTTTACTTGCTACCAGCAGGGAGAGATGCAAGAGGTTTGAAACCGTCTTAAAGCCCAGTATCAGATTACAAGTAGTTGGATTCAAACACACTAACTTCTCTGAACTTGTTTCTCAAGCCCTAGAGTTGGAAAGAATTGAGTCTGAAGCTGCTCCTGAGAAAAAGAAATCAGAGAAGATAGAGAAAGAGGGAAAATCAGTAGAACAGAGTTCCAGTGGTCCTACTAGAAAGAGGAAGAACTATGGGGGACACAGCAGAGTTGAAGGAGTCTGAGTACTTTTATGTTAGTGTTAGAATTATATGTTCTGTTGTTATTCCTTTACAGGGGAATAAATTTTGATGCATTAGTGATTAGTCCTTTAGGATAAGGATTATGATAATAAGTGAAATTAGTTTTGGAAGAGTTTATCGGCGAAAAGTATTTTCTGACACACCATAAATTATAAAGCTAATTGGCGAGCCTACTTAATGTAAGGCAAGAGGACGTAAAAGTAAGATGCAGTAATGGAATTGCTCTAGATGAGGGCAAGGATGTTATTATTAGTAATTGCTAATGGATATTGTAATCAGAATAAGATTTGAATATCAGTAAATTCGAAAAGGATAGAATATCAGAAAATTTGATGTATTGGGATGTATCGTAGTAACTATGCAATGTTCTTGATGTTTATACTGTAAGCTGCAGATTACAGTACTAACTTGAGATTATTGTGTAGAGCTACGTACTACCCGATAGTACACCTAGATGAGAATAGTTGCCAACGGCATCTGTTTTGGTATAGTTATGCCAGGACAGAATTTAATTATTAGAAATAAATTTGAAAATCCTACTTAGGGATCTAAAACTCAAAAGTTAGAATATCGAAAGGTTATAGTTCATTACAAAAGGAAGTAAGTTATAGAATATTGACAGATAAAAAGAGTTATGGAAGTAAAAATTCGAACAGTTGGTTCAGATATAACGAAGAAATGTTACGAATGTAAGGAAGACTATGGACTAGAATGTTCAGAGGACCAATGACTAGATAAATCATTCTAACATGACTTCAAGGGTCATTCAAGAAGGAACATGAATCGAAATATTAGACAGGACAATAGTAAGAGAAGATTGGTGTTATACAAACAAATTAAATGTTGTATTAGGTTATTAAAAGTCTTATACAAATTCGAGGGAAAGAGATTATACGATCTTATAGAAAGGAGAAAATAAACGTATGACTATTGTAAGATGGCTATTGGGTAAAATTTCGTGGACAAAATTTATTTTAAGGGGGGGGGGGGGGAGAATTGTAACGCCCCTATGTTCGGTAGTGCGTTCTACTGTTCCACTGACCAGTATTGTCCAGACAGCTAGGATGCCTAGAACTACACTTCGATATGAGTGAGGAGACAGAAAATAATGAAATACAAGAAAAGAAAATACAAGAAAAACAAAGGAAAAATAATAGCAAAGAAATGTAACCAAGTTAAGTGAGCCGAGAACCCTAGCGATGGGTGACCGCACCGGGAAGTCACGGCGTGGACCGTTGACTAGCCCTGGACCGCGAGGAACCCTGGAAAATATTTTTTGGACTTAAAGAGACATCAATTGAAGTATAAATTCCATTAGAGATATCAAAGAAAAATTAAATAATTAGTACAAAGAAAAGTGAGAAATCGAAAAACAGACAAAACCCAGTGTTACCGAAAAATCGGGAATGCAACCCGAACAGGGGCATTGTGGTCATTTGGCACCCCGAGTTATCTTTTGACCTAAATGTCCATTGAAAATACATGATATTATATTTGGAAAATGTCATGAAAAATTAAATTAATTGTACGTAATGTAAATAGCAAAAATGGGAAGCTTAATGTGGGAAAATAAAATCTTTGATTAAACTAATGTTATTTCTACATTAGTGGACCACTAACACTTTGTAAATCAATTAAAAACTTGTCATCTTCCACTAACTTCTGTACAACCATCTTCTTCCTCAAACTTTCCCATGGCCAAGCCAAAAATCTCCCAAATTCTCCCATGGCCGTCCAAGCTCCAACCTCCACGCGTCCATGATCCAAGCTCCCAATGGTTAAGGTTTCTTCATTAAACTTGACCACCACACCATGGGCAATAGATAGGCAGCAAGAAGACCAAGTTTTGGAGACATTTTGAAGAGTTTCCAAAGTGGTAAGTTTGAGTTTTTGGTTAGTGCTTCATTAAAGTTAGTAAGGAGGTTATGGGTACTTGAATTGTGAGAAGAATTTTGGAGTTTGATGTTCTAAGGGAGATGTTTATTTTTGGCAGCCATGGAAACTCCTTAAGGGCAGTTTATTCTTGCTTGTAAATGGTAGATTAAAGGGTTGATTAAGTGTTTATATGTGTAGGAATAAATTGGGTGATGTATACTAAGTATATGTGAATGTATACTTGAATTTGGAAGCTTGGAACTTTATTCAAAGTGACGTACAAATTGGCAGCTTGAATTGTGGACCATAAACATGTTTTTTCATGGTTTGGTTTGTGAAATATTAATGTAAAATTGTGGTAGTTGTTATGGCAGCTTGAGTATATGTATGATGGTGTGAGGTTGGACATGTAAATGAGCTAGGTTAGGTGATTAAATTGTTGTAAATGAGTTAGACGAATTCTGCACTTTGTGGTGTATGTTGAATGTGATTGTAAGCTGCCAAAATGATCAACAATATGTGGTAAAATATTTTTAGGTTATGGTACCAACCAGATTGGGTAAGAATGTGTGAATTGGTAAATGCTAAAAGTGAGCTTTGATGAGTAATAAAGAAAGTGCAATAGGGCAGTATGCATTTTGGCCTAGAACTTTAAGTGTGTGGCTCCAATTGGTATGAGACCAATTGGAGGTGAAACTAGGCACAAAATGTGCCAACTTTCACGAAGGAAGCTTGCCAAAATTCTGCTTGTAAGGTAACTTGAAAAATGACCAAATCCGTATTAAGTGCAATTAAGGCCTGAAAATTGACCATTTGGGCAACAGTTAGTGTTTAGGCCATAACTCACTCAAAACAAGTCCAATTGACCTGAAATTTTGACCATGAATATTTAAGACCCATATCTACAAGTCTTATGAAGACACTAAAGCCCAGAAATGACCATAAGCAAGTCAAACAGCTTGCACAAGTTCGGGTCCAAAAACTGGCCGAACCAAAATTGACCTAAAATGACCTAAAGTGACCAATTTTGATGCACTTTGACCAGCAATAGTAACATGACCATAACTTGGTCTACATAACTCAGAATGACCTGAAATTTTGCCCCGCGTGCAATAAGACATAGATCTATAAGTTTGTAGTTTTGACCGAAACCCGAAAACCGAGGGAACTAGGTCGTTCGGCTAGGTCAAACTAGTATCCCGGAATCCAGCAAGTTGCAATAAAACGCAGTATACATGGAAATGAACTTGGTAACATGTACCAACCCTAAAAGACTATCGAATGTGACATATTAGTAACATTAAAACCTAAATTACCTAGAATGTATCGAGGGTCGACATATTAGGTTGACTAAGCAAATAATAGAATTCAGTGAATTACTTATCAAGCATTATCGTTAGAGACAGTTTAATTAAGTACTGAAACACTTCAAATTGTGTTTCTCAGTTAGCAAAGACTCAGGAATAGGGAAGAAAACACTGAGTCAAGGCCAGGAGACAGTTATCAGAGGTTTGTGCACAACAGTTATTTCTTTTGAATTTTTCAATTGAAATAAATTATGACTATGTGAATATAATTGTTTTCAATTATGGAAATGTGTTTGAATGGATACTTATTTCTTGAAAAGCATTGTAAATAGTTTGAAATTGTGAAAAATTGTTTGAATGATATTGATGGATACTTATTGCTTGAAAAGCATTGTAAATGGTTTGAAACTGTGGAAAAATTGATTTAGTGTGATTTGTGAAAATTGAAGTTAATTATGAATTGTGTTGCCATTTTGTGAATGAAATTATGACTTTGGAAATTTATTGGATTCTCACGAATCATTTGAATAAAATGTTTGGAATTGATTTTTTGTTCACACTTAGCATGACAGTATCACATCATTCCTTCTCCATTTGTGGGGTTGTGATCGTTTATTTTCCTTCTCTAATTATGGGGTTGTGATCGTTTATTTTTCTCCCTCTCTGGTTTACCAGTTGAGGTGATCGGATGAGTATTCATTATATAGCTAGCTCCCTTCCTCATTGATTTCGATTAGTGGGGTTGTGATTGCTTTGTCGTGGTGTACAACGTGGCATTGATCGGAAATTTTTTGTCATGGCTTAAGTTGTGAATGAATTGGCAACACTGTATTCCTAAATTATTCGACTAAATTGTGTTATTATGCGATTTGATAATTTGTAAAATGGAGTTTAAATTCTTATTGACTTTCACTGTCTTTTGAATTTAACCATGTTTTGACTATTGAGATTTATTGTGATATTCTGAAATGAAGTTTAAATTCTTATTGACATTCACTGTCTTTTGAATTTAATTATGTTTTGATTACTGAGATTTAATGTGATATTGTGTTAAATTCCTTATGACATTCATTGTCTTGAATTTAATTATGGTTTTACGTATCCATCATTTATATGATTTATGAATTATGATTTAAAGTTGTATTTGATTAATGTTGTGCACCACTGAGACATTGTCTCAGCGATAGCTTTTCATTGCTGTTGCAGGTAGACAGATTGACAGGACAGCAGACTAGGCTGCTTGTGCATTCAGTGAGAGATCATCAGGTATATTGAGTATACCCCATTTTGCATTTTGTACTGTAATGTATGTTCACTGTATGTATATATTGTTCTTGGTTTTGAGCAGTTGTAAATTAAAATTGTACATTGAAGTTGTAAAATAAATTATGAGTTATTTTGGCTTGTAAAATTTGTACTGTATTTCTTTTATCTCATTCTTTGAAAAATTATTGTAGATTTGAGTTGAAAAACATATCGTGTTGAATTATGTTGGAGTTTGAGATTGAGGAATTTATTTGAAGTGCTTTTTACAGTTTTTTCTGAAGAACTGTTTTATTTAAACTACAGAGGGCGCTCCGCCAAAATTTTTACAGAAATTCCTAATAATTCAAATGTGTTATCTCTTTCACTTAAGTTCAAAAAATTTTTTTAACACCTGTAAATAGTGCTCGCCACTGTAAATAGAAGTAAGAAAAGTTTTAAAATCCCTTGTAGTGTATTTAATGGGTTATTAGTAGACGAAGTTGGTAATTCATTAGGTATACTACGGGATCATGTTATACCTTACAGAGGGGTAGGGTGTGACAGGCCGTGGTGACAGCCTCGGCGTTGTCAATGCCAGTGAGTTAATTTTCCTATGGTGCATGGTCACCGGGTAGCGGTGCAGCACTAGCTTTTTCCTATGCAACCATCTCCGATGCCTTTGCCATCAACCTACCAGGCACATAGTGCTTGGAGGCCTTGTCACCACCATTGCCCTCCACTTCGACTTTGTTCCAGGACATCACAGACTACGCGTTGTTACTGGAACATCGAGAATTGACCAGACTATTTGCATATCCATGGGGATATGTAAGAAGGTGGGCAACAAATGCCACTTGGTGGACGCCGAAGGAAACACCATCCCTCAGAGAGACGAGGCAAGGGAGGGACCCGGTGAGACTTCACAACCCCAAGAAGAAAGGCAAGAGCAGACGTTCGAAGAGTCCCCTGTCCAAGTGCCTCCATACACACCACCACCGACAGACCCGATCCTTGCATACCTGCAGCGCATGGAGACCACAATATACGGAAAGAGGCAAGCTATTGAGGACAGCTTTGTAACACCCTCCCGATAGCAACTCCGTACATTCTACTGTTTCGGTGACCGGTGTCAGTCCGGACAGCTAGAACATCCGGAAAAATATTTAAACTAAAGTCAGGAACCATAATTAACTCAAATATTAATAAGAAAAATTTAGTAAAAATTTTAGAAATAAAGTACAACCAAGTTAAACGAGCCGGTGCCCTAGCGATGGGTAACCCAGAGAGAAGTTGCGATTCTCGCAACTAGGAGCCCTAGACCCGGGGAAAAATTATAAAATAATTTTTGGGACTCCAGAGAAGGGTTATTGAGGTTCCTATGGCATTAGAATGCCAAGAAAATACCTAGAAAAATTTTTCAATTGGTACAGACAATTTTGACCCGTTAAGCCAAACGGAGGGCATTTTGGTCATTTCGCCTTCAGAGGTGATTTTTGGCCGACTTGTCCAGTTGAGTAAATAATTAATATAACATAAAATATGAATAAAAATTACTAGAAATTAAATTGAAAATGAGTAGTGAAGAAAAGAAAAGAAAATGAGAAAAAAGGCTTATTTATGACACCATGATGATGTCATTTAAAAGCCATAACCAATCACAATTAAACAAACAATTAACCAACTAATAAAAGAGATAAATGAAGACCAAAATCATCAAAAAGCCAGCAGCCATCCCCTTCCTCATATGCAGCCGAAATCCTTGCCCTAGCCAACCTCCATTAAAGCTTCAAGCAAGCTCCCTTTCTCCCTTTGTTACACCACTAAACCCTAAACCCCTTTCATTAAAATTTGTCCACTCATCTTGGGAGAGTGTTTGGCAGCCTAGAAAAGGAAAGAAAGTGAAGATTAAACTTGGGAAAAATCTGCCACTTAAAGGTTAGTGCACCTATCTACTTAAAACTCCTTAATTTCATGATTAGGGACTTGAATTTAGTAAGGAATTGTAATTTAAATAGACAAAAACTCATGTGTATGTGTACATGAAATTCGGCAGCCCTATTGAAGGAACAATAATGGAGTGTTTTGATGGACTTAAAGAGGATTAGAGATCATGTTTAAACCATGTATGCATGTGGTTAGTGAATGAGTTAGTAATCAAGGTGTGTTGTGAAAACTTATAATGGGAACTAGGGTTTTAAGAGTGAAAATTGGACTTGGAATTTGAATTGATTAATGGACATTCTAATGGTCAATTAGTGACTATTTAAGGCAAGTTAATCATAATTTGAAGTGAGTTAATGCATGGCAAAACTGAAATGGAAGGCTGCCTAAAGACAGCAGAAATGAGGCTGAGATTCCAGCCCACTTAGACAGCCATAACTTTGGCTGTGTAGGTCCAATTGGTGTTTGGCCAATTGGACATGAAATTAGGCTTATAATGGCACATTTTTGCTGAAGAAACCATGCCCAAAAGACCAAAGCAAGAGGACCAAAAGTTGGCCCCAATCCGGATACCCTGCAACAGCACCTGCAGAAATGACCAAATGAACAGTAATTGTTCATTTGGCCATAACTCACTGTAGATATGGTCAATTGACCTGAAATTTTTACAGCAATAAGTTAAGAAATATACAAACAACTTTTATGAAGAAACCTACCCCAAATTATAGCCAGAACCTATTCAAACATGCAATCACACTCACTGTTCATGGTACTGTAGATTTGGTAACTCTGCAGTTTTGGCAATCCGGCCAGCTATGGTTTTTGGACCACATCTGGAGCTACAAAAGTCCAAATGGAGTGATTCAAAAAAAGAAATTCAACTAGACAAAATAAGAAACAACTTTCATGTTTGCCATTTCTTCAAATTCCCACTGCAACAGTGCTTAATGGAAAAGTAAACTTAGGCTTCAAAAACTGAAATTTATGCCCTCTTGGTTTTAAGTTAGAAATGGTAATGGTGACCAATTCCAACAATTTTTAAATGCAAAATGTGGTATGTTGGGAATGCCAAAACCAATGTACCTAATTTCTACCTAAAAGTCAATATTTTTGTTGACCAAAGAGGTGAATAGTGACACCAAAACTTGAAATTCAAAGATTGAAGAATTTTAAAGTATCAAATGCCCTAGTATACCTAACAAGATTGGTTTGGATAGTTTGGCATGCCAATAGGGTTCAGTTAGCAGTACTGCACATGGCAACATGCCATTCTGTGATTTCATGGCTTTTAGCCATTCTGACCTTGTATTGAGCTTTGGCCTTGTGCCTGATATTATTTACAGCTTGTTAGCTGTTCTGTTGCACACCGGGAGATACATATGTGACCGATGGTGTGACGGCCCGAGGTACTTGATACCCAGTTCCAGTTTACCTGTTTATCGTGTCCAGTCATCCAGTTTACTTGGGCAACCAAATGAATGAAATTGGACAAAGTTAATGATATACAAATTCAAAACAAATAAAACATATACATTCACTACATATTTATTTTCTGCTATTTTCTTTTATTTTATTATTGCACCACTAAGCATTATTGCTTAGCGCGTTGCTTTTGCCACGCGTAGGTTCTGGAGATACAGATCGTGAGCCCAGTAGACCGCAGACTGGGTGAGTCCATCCTGCAGTTCTGCACAGTGTCCGTGTCACCTCAACTTCTGCAGTGCATTGGTAGGACACTAGGTGTCATTTTGGTATTTTGTAACTAAATTTTCATTTTCTCATTTGTAGTTGAACTTATGAAATGTATTTTGATGATCATGTAAATAATGAGAATTGTGTTTGCAAATGGAAAAGAGAATGTTTATTGTGATTTATACTTGATTATCACATGTGATGGATGATTGAGAACTGAAATTGAAAATTGTTGAGATTTGATGATTATTGGAGTTTGAGATGATTGAATATAGTTATTGGAAGTGTTTTTCACAGGTTCCGAAGAACTGTTTTCTCCATTTTTAGCCGGTACTCTGCCGGATTTTCTATAAAATTTTCGGAACCTCAAATAAATAATAATTTTGATAAATGGCTTAAATAAATTATATTTCAAAAACTATATTCAAAACTATGACAAAAATTGATTAAGGTAAAATAGAGGGTGCCGATACACCGTGTGACATTGCTTACTCGGATATACTGTACACGGGTAAGGGGTGTCACAAGCCTCCAGGAAGCACATAACAAGCTGGGCATTCTAATGGACAAACTAAATGAGGAGGATGAGGAGGAAGAGGAGCAAGGATCACCATCATCATCATCAGAGGCCTTTTAGAGATAGGACTATAGGATATGATCTTCATTGTAATATCTTACATGCCCTAGTCCTAACTTAAAACCATAGGTCTCTTTTATTTGCTTTATGTTCAAAAATTTTCCATGCTTAATAAATATTATGCTTCCTTAAAATTTTTGTACGCATCATCCAATCTTGCACATTATATTGACATTGAGGACAATGTCTGATTTGAGTTTGGGGGGGGGGGGGGGAATACATTTGCACTTGCATATCATTACATGCAAATCATTGCATTATTTTTGGATTGTAAATTGTAAAACTTAGCACTATAACCAAAATTTTTGTAAGCTAATAATTGGACTCTATGGGATAGAGGAATGAACGTATCTAGATGGGCAAAAAGGGATTCTAACATGTTGTTTGTGAAGAAGCTAATCTCTTTTTTGGAACTGGACTGGCTAAACCTCTTCATAACTATTAATTTATCACATTAAACTTGTAAAATTAGGAGAACAAATTTTGAAACGCAAGCAAACTCAAAAATTGCTTCACTAACTCTAGAACATATCTCTCGGACCTATCAAGGCGAAATCCTAGCATACGTTTGATGAAGAGATGATTAAGGCGTTCTTTGATATAACCTCACTAAGCTTTAGCCACCCCTAATTAAAATATATCCCTTGTAGCCAACTTAAAGCCTATATTTATCCCTTAGAATTTATTGCTTACCCATATTATTTACCTAGCCCCTAACCTAAACACCTACCATTCCCTTTTGAGGAAGCAAAATGCATAAAGAAAATGAAGAGAGGATGTGGAACTCAAGAAAGAATGCGAGTGTGCAATTAAAGCAAAAAAAAAAAAAATTTACCTTTCTAACCCAGCAAAAGCAATGAGTTTCGGGGAGAGGACAAAACGAAAAGGAAAAAAAGAAAAGAAGTCCCAAGATAAGTGTCATGGAAGCATGCTTGACAGTATAAAAAGCCAAAAGCCCTTCATTTCCACACAAAATATGTAGAAATAAACTCAGTATACTTAGATTTTATGCATACATGCTATCCTCATATTTGCATTCCCTAAAATCCTTTCATTGGCAGCCAAGTCATTACCCCCTTAGCCCCATCACAACCCTTTTAAAGACCTTTTGATCTTTTGAAAAGCGCATGCTACATTAGTGGAGATAGAAAATTGAGATATGCCTATGGAGTTAGAATTGAAACACTTCATCTCAATTACTTACGAAAGAGGCAGAATTGGGGGAGTTAGTGTTTCTTAATTCTATCCCGATAAAGCAGGTAGTTTGTGACTTATTAATGGTCTTGTATAGAGGAATAATTAGTCAAAACACCATAAAACAAGGTGGAGTTCCAAACAGGCAGCTGTTAGAACCCTTATGCCTTGAAAGAGGGAAATCGGTATGAAGGTTAGAGGAGTTCAATTCTATGCTTATTAAATTGATGGTTGTATTCCTAAGTATCCCCTGAAATATGCTTTAAACCAGAGTTTTATTTTGCTTGAGGATAAGCAAAAGTTTGAGTTTGGGGGTATTTGATACACTTGAATTGTATAGATATTTTTAAGCACATTTGTATTCTAAATCATAGCATTTAGACAAGTATTTTCATGCATAATAGTTGATTTCATTAGTTTTCATAAATTCAATTGCCAAGCCCTTAATTCCATATTTTATGCATTATTTCAGGTGTTTTGGTGAAGCCCCAAAGGATGGATGTGCAAAGGAAAGCTTGGAGAGGTAAAAAGACAAAGAATTGCTGTTAATACAAAGTACACGGGTCGTGTAAACCAAGCACCAGACCCGTGTAACTCCCTGCCAAAAGAAAGCCAAGAGAATCGATGAGAAACACAAGTACACGGGTCGTGTAAGTAGACCCATGTAATCTGCAGGGACCCGTGTAAGTCTCTACCGGGCGTAAGCTTGAAGAACCTTATGGGAACAAAAGTACACGGCCCGTGTAGTTGGCACAGACCCGTGTAACTTTCTGTGTCAAAACAAGACCACGCGATTCTCCTCCAGCAAGTTACACCGCCCTACTTTGCAGGACTCGTGTAGTGACACATGGGACGTGTACTATGCTACAACATATTTTCTGACTCGAATTCCCCTCCTGTTTTCTGGTTCGAACGAGACTCCTAAAGCCTTTCGGACTCAAAATGACCTAACCCTAGGGCAACTAATATAAATAGAAAAGAAAACACCAGGAAAGAGGTCGGCCACTATCATCAGGAATGCTGCTGAAGGTTGCTGTTGTCGTGCTCTACATCAGTACTAAAAGAAGTCTTTCAGTTGAAGCTCCACAAGATCAAAGCTGAAACTCTCTTTGGTTCCTTCGTTTCATCTCCTTAGACAGAATTTTATTACTTTATTTCTTTTGCATAACTCTCCCTTTTTATTGTTTTTACTTTTTATCATGACATTTGCTGAACTCACCATGAGTGAGTAGTTTTCTTATTCTGGATTTAGGAGAGTAGCTCTTGTAATTATTATTATGGATGAACACTGAGTTTTATTTATTGGATTTGAGATTCGTTTCTTGATTTAATTTCTTGTGATCTTAATGCATGCTATGTGTTGGTACCCACTTAGTTATGATTATAGATGTTAATTGAAGGACTGAAAGGTGAAGATTAACATTAGAAAATCGAGATCTTAAACCTAAGAATTCTGACATAGACATAGGCTGATACCTTTGTGGAACCAAAAAATTGGTCAAAGGTCTTAAAGGATTTTAATTGATTTGATCACCATGAAAGTAGGGTTCAAGTTAATTAGAATACACCCTAGATGCCTTGAGAGAGGATCTAGGATAGCTTAGGACTGATTTCCATAAAGGAAAACGATCCTTAATTCAGTAAATAAATGAGATAACATCCCTAGTATGATTCAAGTGTGAAATCTTAATTCCAGAATTGCTTCAAATAAATCATTTCATTTTAAGTTTACCATTTTAGTATTTAAAGTTAACAAACTTCATTGCCTAAGTATTCGATAGCCTAGACAGTCAAGATTTCTATGTAGATTGGTACTTACTAAACAAAAATTCCTTGTGGGAACGATACTCTACTTATCACTTTATTACTTGTTAGTGATACGTGCACTTGCGGTAATTGGAAAATAGCGAAACAGAATCCTGCCCAGAAAACCAACTTAGGATGACTTAAAAATTGACAAAATCTAGGTAACAAGTTTTGGAACTGGTAATTGTGGCCAAATGAACAGTATTTGTTCATTTGGCCATAACTTTGTGTAGAAAGGTCCAAATAACCTGATCCTTGTGGCCATAGAAAGCTTAGGCAATGTAGAAAAACTTTCATGCAGAGCAGAAATGCCAATTCTGACCATAACCAATTTAAATTGCTAGCCAAATGTAGAACTCTAAAATTGCCAGAACCAAATTGGTGCCCAGAAATTCTGGGAATTGATAATCCGGCCAGTTTATGGTAAAAAGGCCATAACTTGAGCTACAAAACTCTAAATAGAGTGATTCAAAAAGAAAATTAAACTAGACATATAAAGGAACAACTTTTATGAAGAAAGTTTAGCCAAATTCCCAATGTAACATGGTCCAATGGGATAGTAAACTTAGGCCAAGAAATCTGAAAATTTGAAATAACTCTACATGAGTTATGAATTGAGTTTGGCAACTAATGCCAACAAGGATTAAGTGTGAAATGTGGTATCTTGGTGGCATTAGAATCTATAAATCTATGATGCATTAAAAAGTAAACATTTGTGTATAAATAGTAAAGTGAATAGTAACAATTAAATAATTAAATTTGTAAAATGCCCTAGTATACTTAGAATGATTGGTTTGGATAGGTTGGCATGCCAATAGGATTATGAAAGCAGTACTGCATATGGTTTTATACCATTTCGTGATTCATGGCATTTAGTGCCATTTTGTAATATTATGGTCTATGACCATTCTACTATACTTGATACACTTGGCCTTGTGCCTAATGATTATTATGGCTTATTAGTTGTTCTGTTTTATACATGGAGACACTTTGTGACGGATGGTGTGATGGCTTGAAGTACTTGGTACCCAGTACCAGTTTATCCATTTATCTAGTCCAGTTAAATTGCATAGGTTACTTGGGCAACTAAATTAAGTTTTAATAAATTATTACTAAATAATGAACATAAAAGGTACCAAATTGATAATATTATTAATAATTTCCAAAATTTTAGGTTGCATAAAATATCAACAAAATACTTGCATATTTATTTATTTTAGTTATTTTAATTTTATATTGGCACCACTAAGTTGTATTGCTTGGCGCGTCGCTTTTGCAACGCGTAGGTACTGGTGAGACTGATAGAGAGCCCAGCAGACGTCAGACTGGGTGAGCGATCAGATCTACAGTGCGTGTCCGATGTCACCTCTCATCTGTAGTGCACTTGGTGGGACATTAGGATTTTGTTTTGTATTTTTGTATTTTGTATATTTGTTTTTAGACCCTCATTTTGCTGTGTAAATTATGAACATTTATATTTTGGTAAATTTGTAAATTAATGAAATCCTGTATTTCCTTCATAAATTTGAGTTTGCATTTAAGTATGTATGTTTTGAATAGATTTAGTGAAATTGAGATTGAGATTATCGAGAAATGGTGAACTTGTGATGATGGTTGAAGGAGTTGATGATATAAATGATATATTGGGAGTGTTTTTAACAGGTTCAGAAGAACTGTTTTTTCACTTTATAGCCGGCACTTTGCTGAATTTTTTATAAAATTTACAGAAATTCAACTTAATCAAAATTTCATTAAATGACATAAATAGTATGAAATACATTTAAAAACCTTAATAATCAATAAATAAAGAACTGGTAAATTGAAATAAGATAGGATAAGGTGCTTCGGCACACTGTGTGGCATGCCTTTGATTGCATCAAATTATATAGATATTTAAGGTTAACATGCATTGCATTTTATTAGCATTTAGTATCCTTTTACGTTTATTTTTATGTGTCTTCATTATTATTTTAGAAAACATATTAATCCAGCTTAATTCATTGATTTTTATATTTTATCAGGTGTTTTTATGTGGTTCTAGAATCAAAGACGAGTTTAGAAGAGATTTGGAGGTCAAAACGTGAAGAATATAGTTACAAAAACAAAAAGGAATCAAAGTAAAAATAAAAATATGCCTCAAAACCCTAGAAAACAATCAAATTTAGCCTCAAGAGGATGGGGCTAATGAATCCTATTAATTGGTCTTAATCAGAGCGTCGTTTCCTTCAAAATAGATGTTTGGATAAAGCCCCACAGTATAGGAGTGCAAAAGGAAGCTTGAAGAGGTCAAGGGACTGAGTATTATTGCTAATACAAAGTACACGGGTCGTGTAAGCCAAGCCCCAGACCCATTTAACTTTCTGCCAGAAGAAAGCCAAATAGCCAATGAAGAAACAAAAGTACACGGGCCGTGTAACTTGCCCTGAGTAACTTCCTGGACCCTGTGTAACTCGCTGGACTGAAGAAAACATGAAAAATGAAGTGGCAGAAAGTTACACGGGGCAGGGCCGTGTAACACTACACGGGCAGTGTAAAGTCCCCTGACAGTAATTCTGATGCGACTTTTCTTCTCTCCAACCTGACTCGAATGGACTTCTAATGCTTCTAGGACTCTGAAATTAGGGTTTTTACACTAGATATAAATAGAACAAGTCAGGAATTGAGGAGGGGGAGAGAATTTACATCTAAGAACAGAATTTACATTCAAGGGGAGCCGATTTACATTCAAGGATGCACATCAACTTAAAGGGAGGCAAGGGAGAAAACAAGATCTGCAAGATTTCTCTAAGGGATTTTCAGCTGAAGTTCCAAAAGTCCAAGGCTGCAACTCTCTTTCTGGTTTCTTTCACTCTATTTTCTTCTCATGTCTTCTCTTTATCTTTTTATAAACTTGATTGTAAAACTCACCATGGGTGAGTAGGTTCTTTATTCTAGGGTTAGGGTGTAGCACTCTCAATTTTATTATGGATCTAGTTTGATTTTATTTAATACATAGGGTATTTTATTCTTTGATTCAATCTCTTGTGATCTTAATGCATGCTATGTGTTGGTACCCACTTAGTATTGATTACAGATATTAATTGAAGGACTGAAAGGTGAAGATTAATATTAGAAAATTAGGATTTTAAACCTAGGAAATCTGACCTAGAGATACGCTGATGACCTTTGTGGAGTTCCAAAATTAATCAAAGATCTTAAAGGGTTTTAATTAATTTAATCACCACGAAAGTAGGGTTTATGTTAATTTCAATACACCTTGAGTGCCTTGAGAGAGGACTTAAGATAACTGAGGATTATTTTCCATCAAAGTGATAATCTCCCATTTATTGAATGAATCAGATTGATTCTATAATTGATTGAAGTGTGAACCCTAGCTCTAGAATGCCTTTGTCCATTAGTATTTCATTTTAGTTAATTATTTAGATTTTATTTCTTTCAATTTAGATATAATAATTATTTCTCTACAATTCGATCGTTTAGATAATTAAAATCACTATAGTTTGGTACTCAACATGGTCCTCGTAAGAATGATACTCTACTAATCACTTTATTACTTGTTAGCGATCCGTGCACTTATGGTGATTGTAAAACCAGCAAACAGCCTTGCTTGGTTACATTGTAGATGGGTGTGGGGTGTCACATGTCCTAAGCATGATAAATGCTCAATTTGACCAGCTCACAAAGAGGCTTGATAAAATACAAGCCAATGCTATAGGGATGAATAGTTAACACGATGATAGCTATGGAGGAGGATACATGGGTTTAGAGTATAACAGCTTCATTGAACTCCCCACAGAATAGATGAACTATGTGAATAACAAAGGAAACTTCAATCAGATTCCCATAATCCATATTTAAATACATATAACCTTGGATGGAGGAACCACCCAAATTTCTCATGGTCAAATTCACAGAATCAGCCAATGAACAAACAGTAAGGATACAGACCACCCGCACCCTCGGGATTTCAGAATAAGGGATAAAACCCTACATAGCCACCGCCACCCCCTCAGAGCCAACAGCCTGAACTAAGGTCGACTATGGAATCCATGATGGAAAGCTTCCTAGCAGCTCAACAACAGCAGAATGAAATGATCAAACAGCTAGCTTCCAGAATGGACCAACTTGCCACTCACAACAAGATGCTTAAAAATCAAATTGCTCAGCAAGTAAGTTCTTCAAGCAAAATTGCTGGTAAGCTACCTAGTCAACCGGAGATGAACCCAAGAGAGCACTGTAAGGCAGTTATATTAAGGAGTGGAAGAATTTTAGAATAGTTAGAGGAAGAACCAATTGAGAGAACCTCTGATAAATCTGAAAACCAAACAAAGGAGAAAAAGGAAGAAGCTAAAGAGAATCAAAAAGAGGAAGCAAGGAAGAAAAAGAAGCTACCAAAACCATATCAACCTCCTCTACCCTTTCCTCAGAGATTCTAGAAAGCCAAATTGGACAAGCAGTTTGGAAAGTTTCTAGAAGTTTTGCAGAAACTCTATATAAACATTCCTTTTACAGAAGCACTCTCTCAAATGCCATCTTATGCCAAGTTCCTCAAAGACATTTTATCAAAGAAAAGAAGGCTGGAGGACTATGAGACTGTTGCTCTTACAGAGAAATGCAATGCCATATTGCAGAACAAGCTACCACCAAAACTCAAGGATCCATGAAGCTTCTCCATACCTTGTCTTATCGGTAACGTGAATATAGACAAAGCCTTCTGTGATCTAGGTGCAAGTGTGAGTCTAATGCCTTTGTCAATATGCAAGAAGCTAGATGTGGGGGGACTTAAGCCTATAACAATTTCATTACAACTGGCTGATCGATCTGTGAAATAGCCTATGGGCATTCTAGAAAACATCCCTATCAAGGAGGGAAAATTCTTTATCCCAGTTGATTTTGTTGTGCTGGAAATGGAGGAGGACGTCCAAATCCCTATAATCCTAGGAAGACCTTTTGTAGTAACCGCTAGAGCTGTCATAGACGTTAAGAATGGACAGTTAACTCTTAAGGTAGGAGATGAAGAAGTGGAGTTCAACCTGTTAAGCACAATGAAACACAAACTTGAACCTGATGAATGCTTCAAGGTTGATATAATTGATAAGCAAGTTGAGGAGGAATTCATTAAAGCACACCCTGAAGATCCTCTAGGAGCATCCATCGTGCACAGCCACACAGTAGAGAAGGAGAACACGGAAATTGCAGCTTGTGTGCAATCCTTGACAGCTAATCCACCCTTACTATTGGCTCAAGTTTTCACTATAGAAGAGTTAAAGGAGGAACAACCCAAAGGTAAGCTTTACGAAAACACCAAATAGGTAGAACTGAAACCTCTTCCCACTACTCTAAGGTATGCATTCTTAGACTCAAATTCTGAATATACTATTATTATCAATGCCAGTCTATCTAAAATAGAAGAGGAAAAATTGCTAAGGGTACTTAAGACCCATAGCAAGAGCATAGGGTATAAAATAGAAGACCTGAAAGGGATTAATCCTTCCATTTTCATGCATAGAAACTAGTAAACCCATTATTGAACATCAAAGAAGACTTAACCCAAACATGAAAGAAGTAGTAAAAAAAGAAAATTCTGAAACTATTAGATGCAGCTATTATATACCCAATCTCTAATAGCAAATGGGTTAGTCCAGTGCATGTAGTGCCTAAGGAAGGTGGGACAATTGTCATTCAAAATGCAAATAATGAACTAATCCCTACTAGGGTAGTTACTGGTTGGCACATGTGCATAAATTATAGGAAAGTGAATAGTGCCACTAGAAAGGACCATTTTCCTCTTCCTTTCATAAACCAAATGTTAGAAAGATTAGTAAAACATCCCTACTTTTGCTATCTATATGGGTATTTGGGATTTTTCCAAATTCCTATTCACCCAGAAGACAAAGAAAAGACCACATTCACATGCCCTTATGGAATATTTGCATATAGAAGAATGCCCTTTGGTCTTTGTAATGCCCCCATTACTTTTCAAAGATGCATGATGGCCATTTTTTCTGATTATATTAAAAATATTATGGAGGTTTTTATGGATGATTTTTCTGTCTATGGAACTACTTTTGATGATTGCCTAGCTAACTTATCCAAAGTATTGCAAAGATGCGAAGAATTAAACCTGGTCCTAAATTGGGAAAAATGCCACTTCATGGTAAGGGAAGGTATAGTTCTGGGACATTTGATATCAGAAAGTGGAATTAAAGTTGATAAGGCAAAAATTAAAATCATTGAAAAGATGCCACCACCAACATCAGTCAAAGGAGTATGAAGCTTTTTGGGACATGCAGGCTTCTACAGAAGATTCATTAAAGATTTTTCCAAAATAGCTAAGCCACTTACCAACTTGTTAAGTCAAGATGTTCCCTTTGATTTTGATGAAAATTGCCTTGTCTCGTTCAACAGGATCAAAGAAGCCCTGATTTTAATACCATAATGCAACCACCAGATTGGGAGCTACCGTTCGAGGTGATGTGCAATGCAAGTGACTATGCAGTTCAAGCAGTGCTCGGGCAAAGAAAAGATAAAAAATTCCATGCCATTTATTATGCTGCAAGACACTCGAAGATGCACAAATCAATTATGCTACCACAGAAAAGGAATTCCTAGTAGTAGTGTTTGCAATTAGCAAATTTAGATCCTACTTAATTGGATCAAAAGTCATTGTATTCACAGATCATGTTGCCATCCAGTACATTTTGAACAAGAAGGAGGCCAAACCAAGGCTGATTCGATGGATTTTACTCCTGCAAGAATTTGACCTTAAAATCAAGGACAAAAAGGGATCCAAAAATGTAGTAGCTGACCATCTCTCCTGACTGAAACTGGAAGACACAGGGGACATCGAGGATTTTCCAATTAATGATTCATTTCCTGATGAGCAATTACTAGCATTCTCCCAAGCTCCATGGTATGCTGACTTTGTTAATTTTTTTGTATGTAGGGTATTGCCTCCAAACATGACTTATCAATAAAAGAAGAAATTTCTGCATAATGTGCGGTTCTACACATGGGAGGAACCTTTGCTGTACAAGAGATGTAATAATGGGCTAATAAGAAGATGCATACCAGAAGAGGAAATATAGAGCATTCTACAACACTACCATTCATCATTATACGGAGGACACTTTGACATCACAAAAACAGTAGCCAAGGTTTTGCAAGTAGGGTTTTACTTGCCATATCTGTTTAAGGATGTAAGGTCCTTTGTGCTAGCTTGTAATCAGTGCCAAAGAACATAAAACATTTCAAGAAGGAATGAGATGCCCCTACACGGTATACTTGAGATTGAACTATTTGATGTGTGGGGAATAGACTTCATGGGCCCATTCCCAACTTCTTTTGGAAACAAGTATATCCTAGTTGGCATTGACTATGTGTCAAAATGGGTAGAAGCAGTAGCCACACCAACAAATGAGGTAAGAGTGGTAACAAAATTCCTCAGAAAGAACATCTTCACAAGATTTGGCTCACCAAGAGCATTAATCAGCGATGGAGGAAGTCACTTTTATAATCGACAATTAGAAAATTTATTGAAGAAATATGGAGTATCTCACAAAGTGGCAACTCCTTACCATCCTCAAACCAGCGGCCAAGTAGATATTTCAAATTGGGTGCTAAAACATATCCTTGAGAAAACAGTCAATTCCTCAAGGAAAGACTGGTCCATGAAACTAGATAATGCATTGTGGGCATACCGTACTGCATATAAAACTCCCATTGTGTAACACCCTCACTTTAGCTAGTCTGTGCATTCGACTGTTCCAGTGATTAATGTCGGTCTGGACAGTTGAAATATCTGGAACTATATGTAAACTAGAGTGAGGAGTCATAAATAGACCAAATAATAGTAAGAAAAATTAAGAAAAATTTTAGAAATGAAATACAACAAAGTTAAATGAGTCAATGCCCCGGTGATGGGTGACCCTAACGGGAAGTAGTAGTGATGACAGCTAGTAACCCTAAACATAAGGAAAATCTAGTGAAATAATTTCTAGGATGCCAGAGAAGAGTTACGGAGCCCAGGTAGCATTAGAATGCCAAGAAAAGGTTAAGAGAATTTTATCAATCAGTACATACGATTTTGGCTCCTTAAGCCAAACGAGGGGCATTTTGATCATTTTGCCTGCAGAGAAAATTTTTGACCAACTTGTCCATTTAAGTAAGTGAATTGTATGGCATAAAATATGAATAAATATTGCTAAAAATTAAATTGAAAATGAGTAGGAAAGAAAAGAAAAGAAAATGAATAAAAATTAGAATTTTGACATAAGATGATGTCATTTAACAGGCCTCCACCAATCACAATTCAACAACACACTTAAATTTCTTTAAAAGGGGAAAAATAAGGCAAAACTAAGAAAGCAAATTCTTCTCCTTCTTCCTTGTTCAGCCGAGACCCATATCCCTCTCCATACCTCCATTTTTGCTTCACCTTCTAACTAAAAATTTCTTGTAAAAATCCCATTAAATCACTTGCTTGTTTCACTAAAATTATTCCTTATACCTTAAACATCCTCTAGGCAGTAAAAAGAAGAGAAGAATTGAAAGTTTATCAAGTTGGAAATTTCATCAAACAAGGTTAGTGCCATATTCTTGCCTTTACTCCCTTTTAAGCATGAATTCAAGTTAAGTTAAGTTAGAAATTGATGAAAAATGAAGTAAATATGCATGCTTAGGTTTCATGAAATTTTGGCTAGTCTTATGGGAGTGAGAGTTTGAGGGTTTTGATGGATTTGAATGGTTTAGAAATGGTGTTTGATGTGTAGACATTAATTAGAAATTGATTATTATGCCTAATGTGATATGTGTTGTGTAAATCTTGAATTGGAGCTAGGGTTTGATATAAAAATTAGGAATTTAATGATATGTTGATAAATTGTTAATGTTGAGACTAATTATGGACTAATTGAAGTGCATCAAATGTGAATTGTGGATGGTAGTAGTGTGGGAAGGTGGTATTGGGAGTATTGTTCTTATGCAGGAAATTCTAAACCTATGAGTCCAGTGTGTTTAAATGAACATAAGTAGAGCTAGACAGCTCCAATTGAAGATGAAATTTAAGACCTTAAGCCACATTTTTGGTGAAGAAACTATGCCTAGAAAACCAACCTAAGTTGCCCTAAAAATTGACCTAATTCGGGTAATATACATACTTCCCTGGAAAATTGACCAAATGAACAGTATGGCCATAACTCTGTGTAGAAATATCCAAATGACCTGAATTTTATATCAATGGAAATATTAGACAATTTAGAACAACTTTCATGAAGAACACAAACTCAAATTCTGAACCTAACCAATTCAAATTGCTAGTCCAAGTTAAGACACTAAATCTGGCAGAACCAAATTGCCCAGAAATTCTGGGTACATGTCAATCCGGCTAGTTATGGTAAAATGGCCATAACTTGAGCTACAAAACTCCAAATAGAGTGATTGAAAAAGGGAATTAAAGAAGACACATAAAGGAACAACTTTGATGAAGAAAAGTTTGCCAAATTCTAATTGTATCTTAGACCAATGGAACAGTAATCATAGGATACCAAAACTAAATTTTTGAAAATACTTTTAGGAGGCTTTGAATTGCAATTGACAATCATTGCCAACAAACTTAGAACCCAAAATGTGGTATAAATATCTATCAAATATTTGTGTACATATTATGAATTAAAAAGTCAACCTTTAAAGGGAAATAGTCAAGTGAATAGTAACTACCAAAAACTGAAGTTGCTAATGGGGTTAATGGTACCCCACTTAAAGGACTTAATGTATATCTAAATTATGAGAATAAGTAGATGGGAATTGTATTCTCATCACTAATAGAACTTAGGAGACATTGTTAATATATTTTGAAATGTAGTTTGGAAATCAACATAAATAAAAATATTGAACCTAAAGACATGTAAAATGATGTAATAAATTAGATTAGGAATTAGAAAGGAAAAATAGATGATATAATTGATAAATTGTGAATTATATAAATGATATTCATGAATATATGCATTAGATGAAAATGAGTCTAGATATTGGAGTAATAAAGTTTAGAATGTTACAACAAATATATATAATGGAATATATAATGAAATAATTATTATAAACTGTGATCATATGAATGACATAATGAATGAATAAATGAATTATATTAATGTATGAATGAGATATTAGTTCTCATTATTGTGAAAAGGACTAATACTTTGAGTACTATGGTATAGAAGGATAATTGATGTGAATTGCGATCATATGAATGATCAAATGAATGATCAAATGAATGTATAAACTATAATTGGAATTTGTCATGAAATAATGAAGTCATAAAACACAATATATTAACATTTAATGGTATTATGTGCCCATGTATTGCCTAGACACGTGTATCAGATTGGATAGATTGGCATGCCAATAGGGTATTATTTTAGCAGTACTGCACAAGGCTTTATGCCAGCACTCATGGCTTTATGCCAGCACTCATGGCTTTATGCCCGCACTCATGGCTATATGCCCACACTCATGGCTTTTATGCCTGATTATAAGTTATCATGGCTTTTTAGCCATACTGACTGCATACGTGGTTGACGTTCTGCGTCCCATGGTATGATGGCCCAAGGCACCGTGGTGTCCAGTGCCAACGACCCTTTATCCAATTTAGTCAGCCTGTCTTAGGTTACCTGGGCAGTGTAAAATATTAAAATTATTTAAGAACATTCGTATTAAATGAAATGAGGAAAAAGATTAGCAATGGAAACATAACTAAATCAAGTAGTACAAATGAAATTTTCAGAATTGTAGGAACCGAAAATAAAATACTCTAGAATTAATCTGTATATCGAATATTATTACTGTATAAACTCAGTACTTCCAAAGAGGGACAAAATAGAATATAAGATAGTTGATATTAGAAGTATCATACCAAATTTAATTGATACCCGAGGATCTAAATTATACTTTAGAATTATACTTCAGTCTTTCTTATTTGTATATATTATTTTCTTGTTATATTATTACACCACTAAGCAGAAATGCTTAGCCCGATAGATTTATTTCCTTCGCGCAGGTACTGAAACTAAAACCCAGTGGACATTTGACTGGGATTTTTTGGAGTTCAGATCTGCAGAAGTGTCAGAAGTGTTCAAGTTGTCACCTCCTCAGCAATGCATGTAGATAGGGCTCACAAAAGTCATATTTTGTTTTTTGTATAAAATGCTTAGTTATAGTATTGTAATGTAAATTATGAAAATGTAATTAATAGGTATGTAATGTAATTTATGAATTGTATGTTGAAACATAAATTATGGTATTGTAATTAATTGTAGATAATGTAAATTGTGAATTTATGAAATTAGCTTGTAAATCATGTAATTTATAAAATTTGAGAATTTTGATGCATAAATTGATTTTGAATAGACATGTATGCAAATGAGTTGCAAGAATTGAATGTGTAATGAGATGATCATGAAAATAATTGATGAGATTTTATTGTGAAAACATTGTTGAAATTTCAAGCTGGTGAATAGTGAAATACTCCAAATGGTAATAGAAACAGGGAAAACTCCGCTGGTTTCTGCATAGAAAAATAATTGATATTAAAATATAACGAGAACAAAATTTTTAAAGGAATAAAGTAAGATAAAATAGGGTACTCCGGCACCGAGTGTGACATGCCTTGCTTGGCTACACTGTAGTCGGGTGAGGGGTGTCACATTTATTGGTATCAGAGCAGGTTTAGGTGTTCCTAGGCATCAATAGATAGAATGAGATAGTGTGCACAACATGCATTGCATTCATATGAGTCAAGGTGACACTAATGCAGATCTGTTTTCTTTGGTTATTTTAGGTTAAGGTATAGACATAGAATTGTAGAGGGCAATAGAGGAAGAAGTAGTAAGCCATATCCTGACTGGGTGTGATGTTGGAAATAGGGGAGATCCTACTGTGCAAGTGCCAGAGGGGCTTGCACAACCCCAACAAGCCTTATTTACACAAATGACTGAGTTTTTTAGGCAAATGACTGGGGCAATTCCACCACCACTGCCTCAGAAAAAATCACCTTTGAGAAAAATTAGGAAGTATGGAGCTATAGATTTCAATGGTGGAAAGGAAGACGATTCTTCAGCGGCTGAGTATTGGTTAGAAAGGACTGAAAGAGTCCTGCATCAGCTCCATTGCACATTAGAATAGAGTTTGGAGTGTGCAGTTTCATTACTACAAGAAGCTGCATATCGGTGGTGGGATGTCGTAACCAAGGTAGTGCCACCAGCCGACGTAACTTGGGAATTATTTCTAATAGAGTTCAGAAAGAAATATATTAGCTGTGTTCATGAAGAGGAACATAAGAGGAGTGGTGATTAGCAAAAGAGGAAATTTGGACAGTCTAGTAATAAGAGGCCGAGAGAACAGTTAAGTCAGACATCTGATCAAAGTAGGAGACCTAGACCCAGGCCTATACCCAGAAGAGGTCAACCAGAGATATTAATAGTGAGTGCACCAGGACCAGCAAGAAAATGTGGCCATTGTAACAAGTGGCATAAAGGTGAATGTAGGGGATTGACAGGAGCCTGTTATAGAAGTGGGGCCATGGACCATCGTCTGAAAGATTGTCCTAAGAGGAATTTACCACGGACCTAGACAGAGATCGTGGAAGGACCAGGTGCAACAGTAACACCACTTGCAAATGTCACCCAAGCCGGAGAGGAGCAAGATGCTCCAGATGTGAATTTGAGGTAAAGTATCCTTCCTTTATGATATGCCTAAGTGTATAATGATAGATTCGAAAAGACTAAATAATACCATTTATATAAAAGGAGTAGACAGAGGGAGCAATAGAAAGGTAAAGGAATTATCCCAGATACTTACACCCAGTAAATTTCGAGGATGAAATTTTTGTTAAAGGCGAAGAATTGTAACACCCTCACTTTAGCTAGTCCGTGATTCGACTGTTATGGTGATTAATGTCGGTCCGGACAGTCGAAATGTCTGGAACTATATGTAAACTAGAGTGAGGAGTCATAAATAGACCAAATAATAGTAAGAAAAATTAAGAAAAAATTTTAGAAATGAAATACAACAAAGTTAAATGAGCCGATGCCCCGGTGATTGGTGACCCTAACGAGAAGTAGCCGTGAAGATAGCTAGTAACCCTAAACCTGAGGGAAATCCCATGAAATAATTTATGGAATGCCAAAGAAGAGTTATGGAGCCCTAGGTAGCATTAGATTGCCAAGAAAATGTTAGGAGAATTTTATCAATCAATATAGACAATTTTGGCTCCTTAAGCCAAACGAGGGGTATTTTGGTCATTTCGCCTGCAGAGATGATTTTTGACCAACTTGTCCATTTAAGTAAGTGAATTATATGACATAAAATATGAATAAATATTGCTAAAAATAAAATTGAAAATGAGTAGGAAAGAAAAAAAAAAGAAAATGAATAAAAGTTGAAATTATGACATAATATGATGTCATTTAACTACCTCCAACAATCACAATTCAACAGCACACTTAAATTTCTTAAAAAGGGAAAAAAATAAGTCAAAACTAAGAAAGCAAATTCTTCTCCTTCTTCCTTGTTCAGCCGAGACCCATATCCCTCTCCATACCTCCATTTTTGCTTTACCTTCTCACTAAAAATTTCTTATAAAAATCCCATTAAACCACTTGCTTGTTTCACTAAAATTATTCCTTATACCTTAAACATCCTCTAGGCAGTAAAAAGAAGAGAATAATTGAAAGTTTATCAAGTTTGAAATTTCATCAAACAAGGTTAGTGCCATATTTCTTGCCTTTACTCCCTTTTAAGCATGAATTCAAGTTAAGTTAGGTTAGAAATTGATGAAAAATGAAGTAAATATGCATGCTTAGGTTTCATGGAATTTTGGCCAGCCTTATGGGAGTGAGAGTTTGAGGGTTTTGATGGATTTGAATGGTTTAGAAATGGTGTTTGATGTGTAGACATCAATTAGAAATTAATTAGTATGCCTAATGTGATATGTGTTGTGTAAATCTTGAATTGGAGCTAGGGTTTGATATAAAAATTAGGAATTTAATGATATGTTGATAAATTGTTAATTTTGAGACTAATTATGGACTAATTGAAGTGCATGGAATGTGAATTGTGGATGGCAGTAGTGTGGAAAGGTGGTATTGGCAGTATTGTTCTTATGCAGGAAATTCTAGACCTATGAGTCCAGTGTGTTTAAATGAACATAAGTAGAGCTAGATAGCTCCAATTAGTGTGAAGCTAATTGGAGATGAAATTTAAGACCTTAAGCCACATTTTTGGTGAAGAAACTATGCCAAGAAAACCAACCTAAGTTGCCCTAAAAATTGACCTAATCCGGGTAATATACATACTACCCTGGAAAATTAACCAAATGAACAGGCCATAACTCAGTGTAGAAATATCCAAATGACCTGAATTTTATATCAATGGAAATATTAGACAATTTAGAACAACTTTCATGAAGAACATAAACTCAAATTCTGAATCTAACCAATTCAAATTGCTAGTCCAAGTTAAGACACCAAATCTGGCATAACCAAATTGCCCAGAAATTCCAGGTACAAGTCAATTCGGCCAGTTATGGTAAAATGGCCATAACTTGAGCTACAAAACTCCAAATAGAGTGATTCAAAAAGGGAATTAAAGAAGATACATAAAGGAACAACTTTGATGAAGAAAAGTTTGCCAAATTCTAACTGTATCATAGACCAATGGAATAGTAATCATAAGACGCAAAAACTGAATTTTTTAAAATATTTTTAAGAGGCTTTGAATTGCAATTGGCAATCAATGCCAACAAACTTAGAACTCAAAATGTGGTATAAATATGTATCCAACATTTGTGTACATATTATGAATTAAAAAGTCAACATTTGAAGGGAAATGTTCAAGTAAATAGTAACTACCAAAAACTTAAGTTGCTAATGGGGCCAATGGTACCCCACTTAAAGGACTTAATGTATACCTAAATTATGAGAATAGGTAGATGGGAATTGTATTCTCATCACAAATAAAACTTAGGAGACATTGTTAATATATTTTGAAATGTAGTTTGGAAATCAACATAAATGAAACGTTAAACCTAGGGACATGTAAAATGATGTAGTAAATTAGATAAGGAATTAGAAAGGAAAAATAGATGATATAATTAATAAATTGTGAATTATATAAATGATATTCATGAATACATGCATTAGATGAAAATGAGTCTAGATATTGTATTTCCACTAGGAAATAAAGTTTAGAATGTTACAACAAATATATATAATGGAATATATACTGAAATAATTGTTATAAATTGTGATCATATGAATGACATAATGAATGAATAAATGAATTATATTAATGTATGAATGAGACATTAGTTCTCATTATTGTGAAAAGGACTAATACTTTGAGTACAATAGTAAAGAAGGATAATTGATGTGAATTGCGATCATATGAATGATCAAATGAATGTATAAATTATAATTAGAATTTGTCATGAAATAATGAAGTCATAAAACACAATATATTAACATTTAATGGTATTATGTGCCCATGTATTGCCTAGACACGTGTGTCAGATTGGATAGATTGGCATGCCAATAGGGTATTATTTTAGCAGTACTGCGTAAGACTTTATGCCCGCACTCATGGCTTTTATGCCCACACTCATGGCTTTTATGCCCGATTATAAGTTATCATGACTTTTAGCCATACTAACTGCATACGTGGTTGACGTTCTGCGTCCCATGGTATGACGGCCTGAGGCATTGCGGTGTTCAGTGCCAACGACTCATTATCCAGTTTAGTCAGCCTGTCATAGGTTACCTGGGCAATGTAAATTATTGAAATTATTTAAGAACATTAGTATTGAATGAAATGAGGAAAAAGATTAGCAATGGAAAAATAACTAAATCAAGTAGTACAAATGAAATTTTTAGAATTGTAGGAACCGAAAATACAATACTCTAGAATTAATCTGTATATCAAATATTATTACTGTATAAACTCAGCACTTCCAAAGAGGGACAAAATAAAATATAAGATAGTTGATATTAGAAGTATCATACCAAATTTAATTGATACCTGAGGATCTAAATTAGACTTTAGAATTATACTTCAGTCTTTCTTATTTGTATATATTATTTTCTTGTTATATTATTGCACCACTAAGTAGAAATGCTTAGCGCGATGGGTTTGTTTCTTTTGCGCAGGTACTGAAGCTAAAACCCAGTGGACATTTGACTAGGATTTTTTGGAGTCCAGATCTACAGAAGTGTTCAAGTTGTCACCTCCTCAGCAATGCATGTAGATAGGGATCACAAAAGTTATTTTATATGTTTACAATTAGTTATTAATTGTAATGTAAATTAAGATATTGTAATTAATTGTATATCATGTAAATTGCGAATTTATGAAATTAGCTTGTAAATCATGTAAATTATAAAGTTTGAGAATTTTGATACATAAATTGAGTATGAATGGACATGTATGCAAATGAGTTGCAAGAATTGAATGTGTGATGAGATGATTATGAAAATAACTGAAGAGATTTTATTGTGAAAATATTGTTGAAATTTTAAGCGGGTGAATAGTAAAATACGCTAAATGGTAATAGAAATAGGGGAAACTCCGATATTAAAATATAACGAGAACAAAATTTTTAAGGGAATAAAGTAAGATAAAATAGGGTGCTCCGGCACCGAGTGTGACATGTCTTGCTCGGCTACACTGTTGTTGTTAGTAGTATGCCTTAGAGCATATCATTTAGTATGTATCTTGTACATATTTTTATTAATAAAAGCCATTTTCACTTTTCTGTTTACATAATATATTTATGTGTAATAGAAAAGGTCCATTGATATTTTGTTAGAAATTCTATTCTTAAGTTATTAAGAATATGAGTGATAGTATTTCTAGCACAAAGTAACATAAATTGGTTCACAATCGAGGATACTTCACAATAAGGACATGACTTATCCAGAAAGATTTGTAATCATGTTTGTTCCCAAGTTATTTATATGAGATGTAAATAAGATGGAATGGTGAGTCTCATGGCATATAACAAACATGATAGGCATTTATACATGATGAGTAGGCCGAACCAGTGACATTTACGACAAGTACATGGAGTTTACTCTTGTCAATGGATTATCATAAATCATGTTAGTGCATATAATCTTTAAACCTGAGATAGCACAGTTATCTTGTATATAGGTGGTTTGAGTTTGATACTGCTTTCATACTTGTACTGTGTATGGGTATATGGGCATGTGTTGGCTCCTACTAATTATATATGGAGGTAGGTGTTGATCAAGATGGAATCTGTTCCTCTAAGTAAATAGGGATAAAATCCTATGTTCATTTAATTGTTCTTGATGTTTCAAGTTCCTGGCCAGGACAGATAGATTTAATTAGAAAAGAGTTTCTGATGAGAAAAATCTTTTTAATCAAGAATTGGAATTAAAAGAGAACATAATATTCATAGCAAATGGGGTTTGACATAAACCATGACTCCAGCTCGAATTGGGATTTTGTAACAGAGAGATTCTAGTGCATGGTAACATATGATTATAGGTTCATTTAAGGTAAACTTTATTACTGATTGGGTGGCCATGGCATGCTATGCTAGGTGTTAACCATGGTCCATGAGGTGCATAAAATGATTTAGAGAAATCATTTATGGTAAGAAAGAGTTCTGATGATATTGAGAGTTGATATCATGTCTCATTGCCAATTAGTGATGAGCCTAGTAAGTCACACACATAAACAAGTAATCACCAAATTAAATATGATTTAATTAATTAATTAAAGAGTTTAATTGATTAATTAAATAGGTTTGGTTTGCAATTAGATTGCAAAGTCCCTAGCATGGCTTGAAACCAAATCTAGGTTATTAGATGTATAGTATAAGTTAAATTTATATTTAAAGTGTTTAAATATGAATTTAATTAATGAGAAATTAATTAATAGAGATTAATTAATTAATTTATATTTTATGTAAATTGATTAGAAGAAGAGAAATAATTATTTTGGGTTGAGAACTCAAAATTAAGACACAGAAGTATTTTGGTCATTTTACAGGGTGACATGTGGCACCATGAGATGGTGACACATGGCACTACACATAAGCTTGCCAATTGTCTTTTAATCATGTAAGATGATCAAAGTCAAGATTAAATATAGGTTTGACACTTGGCACAATGTGATTGGGTCAATTAAACCTAAAGCCAATCAGAAGTTGACATGTGGCAAGGGTTTTAAGTGGTAACCTAGCTATATAATGTGTTGTTGTGAAAAGAAATAATAACAAGCTGCTCATTCTCTTTGGTGCCGCCACCCTTGGCTGCCTCTCCCTTCTCTTCTTCATCATCTCTCATCAATTCAAAGAGATTAGTAAACAATCTCTTGAATTAAAAATACTAGAAATCATTTCTAGTGTCCTGTTTACATATGTAATCTCTCAAAAGGTAAAACTTGATTTTTTTAATTGATTGGAAAAGCTTTAAAAGCTGTTTAAGGGGCTGCCATTGGTGATCTTGGTGTGGACAAGCTAGAGGGACAACACCTAGTGTCCTAAGGCGCATCCCAAAGGTGCCAAACACACTGCAGTGCATCAAAAGGTTAGTACACTTGTTCTTGATCTAATCTAGGGTTCTAATGAATTAATATATTATTTCTAAAATCTTAAATGGAAAATGTAGATCCAAAAATATATTAAAAGAGTTTTAATATACTGTTTATCATTGAAATCAAATAGATAAAAATGAATCTTGCATGATGCATCTGACCCTGGATGAAAAATTTTTGAATTCAATGATCTAAACTTGTGTTTTTCATGATTCTGATCCTTCAGTAATTGGGTGAGGGGTGTCACACATTGGAATAACACCCTTCTGCTTGGTCTATGGGAAGGCCTGCCACTTACCCGTCGAACTTTAACACAAAGCCTGTTGGGCCATCCAAACCCTAAACTATGACCTAAAAGCTGCTGGCGAAAAAAGACCTCTACAGCTCAATGAGCTGGAAGAGATCAGACAGGACGCCTATGAAAACGCTAGGATCTTCAAAGACAAAACCAAAAGATGGCACGACAGGCACATCTCGATGAAGGAAGTCAAATAAGGAGATCTTGTCCTGTTGTTCAGTTCTAAATTGAAACTCTTTCCAGGAAAGCTGAAATCAAGATGGTCTAGACCTTTTAAGGTAACCCAAGTCTTCCCGCATGGAGCAATAGAAGTGTGGAACGAAATCTCAGGCGCATTTAAAGTCAATGGACAGAGGCTGAAGCTTTACTTTCAGGGAGAACCCATAGAGAGGGGAGTCAATTGCACGTTCGACAACCCCCCGGATAGACTATGAACAATAAAAGCAAAGTCCAGCTAAAGACTATAAACAAGCGCTTTTTAGGAGGCAACCCAAATTTTTTTGAATTTTCCTTCTTTTTCTTTCTTATTTTGATTTTTGTTCTATATTTATTCATGTTTTATTTTGTAGGAACCCCAAGATATCAATTCTGGAAATGCAAGGAACTGAAAGTAAGAGAGGAGAGGAATCGTCAAGTCAAAACCACACAAGAAGAAATTAAACAAAACCGGGGAAGTAATCATGCTGTTAGTTCTTGCATTCATCTCATTTATGTAAATAGGAATGGTTTGAGCATTTGTTTAAAAAAAAAAAATAATAAAAATAAATGAAAAGGAAGAAAGTTACATGGGTCGTGTAATAATTTACACGCACCGTATAACATTCTAGAGCCCGAAAATAAGGCTACGGGAATTTAGACGGGTCCCCGATGTAATTTGCACGGGCTGTGTAACATATTCAGTAAGACAACTTGAGAGACAAGAAGTTACTTGGGTCCCTGAGCTAATTTACATGGACCGTGTATCTTAGCAAAAGTAAAAATTTTCGAACAAAAAATTACATGGGCCTACATGTTGGGACCTGTGTAGTGATACACGACCCGTGTATTATGTTACAGATTCGACTCCTGAGGCGCAAACTGTGTGAAACGAAGGGTCACAATGACCCTTTAAATTCACCTCTCGTCCTTAGATCGTTCCCCATGCCAAAGTCCTTCCTCTCCACTTCTCCTAGCCTATAAAAACCTCTCTAATCTCCTCTCCCCTCACCAAACCCTAGCTTTCCCTCTCCCAAAGTCACCAATGGCTCCTGCAAAGAGACCAGCAAAAAGAATGGGCTCTCCCTCAAGACAAGGAAGTAGCTCCTCACCCTCACCCCCTTAGCTATCACCACAACGCCTAAGAACAAGGGCAGCACCACCTACACCACCTCCACCGTAACCCCAACAGCCACCACAGCCGGAATTCTCCATCACTTGGGGATTCCGCGATGACACCTACAGAGATCTATGCACCTGGAAAATAATCTCCACAAAGCATATGGATTTTGGGCTGCTAGAACAAATAGGGCTGTAAGACGAAATCAACGGACTCATTGACAGTATTGGGTCGACCAGATTCGCCCAACTCTAATTTCTTGCCTACTGAGACACCACACTAGAGTTTCTGGGGAGCTTCAGGGCCACTTTATGGCCCACTGATTGGGAGGACAGAGGCAGGATTGAATTTTGGCTCCTTGGTGTCAACCGGGTAATGAATATGGACGAGTTCAATGCCATATTTAGATTTGACAGCACCGGACACCAAGAGATCCCATGGAATTGGATGGTCTACAACAGCTTTGACTTTTGGCATTCTATAGCCTCGACCACAGAGCCTTACAACTCCAACAAGTCAAAATCTATAGGTATCACTAGTCCTGCTTTGCATTACATGCACCGGTTTGCTGCACACACTATCACGGCCTGCGGTGACAGCTTAGGTGTAGTGAACGCCAATGAACTCTTCTTCCTTTGGTGTATGGTCATCGAGCAGCGCTGCAACACCAGATTCTTCTTCTACAACCACCTTTGCCACCTATCTCACCAGCCTCTAGGGCAAATCATGCTTGGTGGCCTTATCACAACCATCACACTCCACTTTGGATTCGTTCCAGGTCATCACAGGTTGCGCTCTATCGTTGGGACCTCAAAGATCGATCAAACCATCTGCGTATCCATGGGGATATGTAAGAAGGTTGGCAACACCTGCTACTTGATTGACGCCAAAGGGAATATCATCCTTAGGAGAGACGAAGCACGAGAAGGCCCTGGTGAACCCTCACATGCCTAGGAGGAAGCCCAAAAGCCACTCCATCACGAGTCTCCTGCTCGAGTGCCTCCATATACACCACCAACTGCAGACCCGATCCTTGCATACTTGCAGCGTATGGAGACCATGCTTAATAACAGAATGCAGGCACTCGAGGACAGCCTCCAGGAAGCCCATAACAAGCTGGACATGATACTGGAGAGGCTCGATGAAAACGGATCATCATCACCATCAGAGACCTTTTAGAGTTAGGACTATAGGATAGGTTCTTTATTGTATAATTTCATATACCTTAGTCCTAAACTACATTTTTAAGTCTGTTTTACTTGCTTTTTGTTCAAACTTTCAAATTCTTAATACATAATATGCTTTCTCATAATTTCTGTGCTATCTTTTAATTTTGCATATTGTGTTGACATTGAGGATAATGTTTGATTTGAGTTTTGGGGTACAAGGTCATTCCATGCATTGCACATTATTACATTGCTTAAAGTTATCTATATTATGCTTGTGTATCAAAATTCCATAAAAATTTTGTAAATTTTGAACCTTGAGTTTTTGAAACTTAGAACTATAACTAAAAATTCTAGTGAGCCAATAATTGGACTCCATGGGATAGAGGAATGAACATATTTAGATAGGCAAAAAGTACTTTAATTTATTGTCTGTGAAAATCCTAATCACCTTAATGGAGCTAGACTAATTAAATAGCTATTAATTTGTTACATTATACCTGTAAAGTTAGGAGAAAATTTTTGAAATACAGACAAAAAAAAATTACCTCACTAGCTCTAGAACATGTCTCTTGGACCTATCGAGGCGAAATTTTAGCATATGCTTGATGAAGAGATTATTAAGGCATTCATTGATATAGCCTCATTAAGCCTTGACCACCTTAGTCATAATATATCCCTTGCAACCAATTTGAGCCTATACTTTTACCTGTATGATTTTTCTTATTTACCCGTAAATATTTACTTAGCCCCTAACCTAAACTCTCACCTCACCCATTTGAGGAAGCCCAGTGCATGAAGGATAGGTATACCATGTATTAAAAGAAAGTATGGGGAGAAAATATGAAAACCAAGGAAAATGCAAGTGTACAATCAAATCAAAGAATGTTTTGCCTTTTCAACCGAACAAAAGCAATGAGTTTGGGGGAGAGGACAAAATGGACTTGATTTAAAAAAAAAAAAAAACGAGATAGAAGGAAAAGTCCCAAGATAAGTATCATGAAAGCACGCTTAGCACTATGAAGAACCCTTCTTCCTCACACAAAATTAGCAAAATAAACTTGGTATACTTAGAACTTTATACATAAAAGTTATTCTTGTGTTTACATTCTTTAAAACCCTTCATTAGTAGCCAAATCATCACCTCTCAACCCCAATACAACCTATCTAAAGACCTTTTAACCTTTTAGAAGTGTATGCTGCATTAGTGGAGATAGGAAATTGAGGCATGCTTATGGAGTTGGAATTAAATCAAACTCGCCACAATCTTCTTCAATAGAGGCAATTTGTGTAACATCCCTATGTTCGGTAGTGCGTTTTACTGTTCTGGTGACCAGTGTCTGTCCGGACAGCTAGAATGCCAAGAACTACACTTAGATATAGATGAGGAGAAATAAAATAATGAAATACAAGAAAAGAAAATACAAGAAAAACAAAGGAAAAATAATAGCAATGAAATGTAACCAAGTTAAACTAGCCGAGAACTCTAGCGATGGGTGACCGCACCGGGAAGTCGCGGTGTGGACCGTTGACTAGCCCTGGACCGCGGGGAACCCTGAAAAATATTTTTAGGACTTAAATAAAGACCTATTGAAGTATAAATATCATTATAAATATCGAAGAAAAATTAATTAATTAGTACAAAGAAAAGTGAGAAATCGAGAAAACGACAAAAATCGGTGTTACCGAAAAATTGGAAATGCAACCCGAACAGGGGCATTGTGGTCATTTGACACCCAGAGTTGTCTTTTGACCTAAATTTCCATTAAAAATACATGATATTACACTTGGAAAATGTCATGAAAAATTAAATTGGTGGTACCTAATTCAAATAGCAAAAGTTAGGAGCTTAATGTGGAAATAAGGAAACTTTAGAATAAATAAACAATTAACCTTCACATAGTGCTCCACTAACTCACTTAAGTGGACCACTAAACCTTCATTTGGGCAGAATATACTTCATCTTCCTCACCACTCAAAGACCAGCCGAAAATGGTGAAGAGGAAAACCTCCATTGCCGTCCCATATTAAGCTTCAATCCTTCATCTCCAAGCCATTTTTCCAGTAGCTCCCTTCACTAAAATTGCTCTACACCACTTGGGCAGTAGATAGGCAGCAAGAAGATCAAGTTTTGGTGAAGTTTTGAAGAGTTTCCAAAGTGGTAAGTAGGTATTTTTGATGCTTGCTTCATTAAAGTTTGTGTGGGTGTTATGGGTAGTTGAATTGTGGAAGGATTTTTGGAGTTTGATGTTTTAAGGGAGATGTATATTTTTGGCAGCCATGGAAACTCCATAAGAATAGTTTATCTTTGCATGTGAATGGTAGATTAAAGTGCTGATGAAGTGTTTATGTGTATAGGAATAAATTGGGTGATGTATACTAAATGTATATGTGAATGTACACTTGACTTTGGAAGCTTGGAAAGCTAATTGAAGAAGATTACAATTCAGCAACTTGAAGTGTGAACCAAAAAAATGTTATTTCATGGTTTGCTTTATGGAATTTTATTGTTGAATTATGGTGCTTGTTATGGCAGCATGTACATATGTATGAAGGTGTGAGTTTGGACATGTAAATGAGCTAGGTTATGTGATTAAATTGTTGTAATTTGGACTTGGTAAATTCTATACTATAAGGTGCATATTGAGTGTGATTACAAGCTGCCAAAATGACCAAAAATGTGTTGTGAAATGTGTTTATGTTATGGTACAAAACAGAAATGGCATGAATGTGTAACATGGTAATGTTAAATGTGTCCTTTGATGAGAGATGGACAATGTGCAATAGGATAGTGTGTGTTTTGGCTTAGAACCTTAAGTGTGTGGCTCCAATTGGTATTAGACTAATTGGAGGTGAAACTAGGCACAAAAAGTGCCAACTTTCATGAAGGAAGCTTACCAAAATTCTGCTTGGAAGGTAACTTGAAAAATGACCAAATCCAGATTAGTGCATTTAAGGCCTGAAAATTGACCATTTAAGCAGCAGTTAGTATTTTGGTCATAACTCACTCAAAACAAGTCCAATTGATCTGAAATTTCTACCATGAATAGTTTAGACATATATCTACAAGTCTTATGAAGACACCAAGGCCCAAAAATGACTATAAGCAAGTTAAATAGCTTGCACAAGTTCGGGTCCAAAAACTGGCCGAACCAAAAGTGACCTCAAATGACCTAAAGTGACCAATTTTGGTACATTCTAACCAGCAATAGTAAAATAACCATAACTTGGTCTAGTAAACTCAGAATGACCTGAAATTTTGCCCCTCGTGCAATAAGACATAGATCTACAAGTTTGTAGTTTTGACCGAAACTCGAAAACTGAGAAAACTAGGTCATCCGGCTAGGTTAAATTAGTATACCGGAATCCGACAAATTGCAATAAAATGCACTATACATGGAAATGAATTGGGTAACATGTACAAACACTAAAAGGCTATAAAATGTGATATATTGGTAACATTAAAACCTAATTCACCTAGACTGCATCGAGGGTCAAAATCTTAGGTTGACTAAGGAAATAATAGAATTCACTAAATTAAGTATTAAGCCTTATTGTTGGAGACGGTTTAAATGAGTACTGAAACACTTCAAATTGTGTGTTTCAATTAGCAAAGACTCAGGGAAGGGGAAGGAAACACTGAATCAGAGCCAAGAGACAGTTATCAGAGGTTTGTGCACAATAGTTATTTCTTTTGAATTTTTTAATTGAAATAAATTATGATTATTTATATGTTATTGTTTTAAATTGTGTTTGTGCACAATAATTTTGATTTCTTATTTTCTACTTAAAATATTTATTGGAACATTATAGTTTTAAATTGTGTATGTGCACAATAATTTTTATATTCACTGCTTTTACTAGAAAATTTATTTGGAGAAATGAGTTATGAATAATTTTTTATTGTTTTAGCTTTGAGAATCTTATTTGGAAATTATTGTGTTGCCTACTTTGCAAAATGGAAATTTTGAGATAAAATGTGATTTGAGAATTGTATGAAATATGTTAGTAGTATGCCCTAGAGCATATCATTTAGTATGTATATTGTACATATTTTTATTAATAAAAGGCATTTCCACTTTTCCGTTTACATAATATATTTATGTGTAATAGAAAAGGTCCATTGATATTTTGTTAGAAATATTATTCTTAAGTTGTTAAGAATATGAATGACAATATTTCTAGCACAAAGTATCATAAATAGGTTCACAATCGAGGATACTTCATAATAAGGACATGACTTATCCAGAAAGATTGTATTCATGTTTGTTCCCAAGTTATTTATATGAGATATAAATAAGATGGAATGGTGAGTCTCATGCCATATAACAAACATGATAGGCACTTATAAATGATAAGTAGGCCGAACCAGTGACCCTTATGACAAGCACATGGAGTTTACTCTTGTCAATGTTTTGTCATAAATCATATCAGTGCATATAATCTTTAGACCTGAGATAGCACAGTTATCTTGTATATAGGTAGTTTGAGTTTGATTCTGCTTTCATACTTGTACTGTGTATGGGTATATGGGCATGTGTTGGCTCCTACTAGTTATATATGGAGGTAGGTGTTGATCAAGATGGAATATGTTCCTCTAAGTAAATAGAGATAAAATCCTATGTTCATTTAATTGTTCTTGATGTTTCAAGTTCCTGGCCAGGACAGATAGATTTATTCAGAAAAGAGTTTCTGATGAGAAAATCTTTTAATCAAGAACTGGAATTGAAAGAGAACATAATATTCATAGCAAATGGAGTTTGACATAAACCATGACTCCAGCTTGAGTTGGGATTTTGTAACAGAGAAATTCTAGTGCCTGGTAACATATGATTATAGGTTCATTTAAGGTAAACCTTATTACTAATTGGGTGGCCATGGCACGCTATGCTAGGTGTTAACCATGGTCTATGAGGTTCATAAAATGATTTAGAGAAATCATTTATGGTAAGAAAGAGTTCTGATGATATTAAGAGTTGATATCATGTCTCATTGCCAATTAGTGATGAGCCTAGTAAGTCACACACATACACAAGTTATCACCTAATTAAATATGATTTAATTAATTAATTAAAGAGTTTAATTGATTAATTAAATAGGTTTGGTTTGCAATTAGATTGCAAAGTCCCTAGCATGACTTGAAACCAAATCTAGATTATTGGATGTATAATATAAGTTAAATTTATATTTAAAGTGTTTAAATATGAATTTAATTAATGAGAAATTAATTAATAGAGATTAATTAATTAATTTATATTTGATATAAATTAATTAGAAGAAGAAAATAATTATTTTGGGTTGAGAACTCAAAATTAAGACACAGGGGCATTTTGGTCATTTAGCAGTGTGACACGTGGCACCATGAGATGGTGACACATGGCATAACACATAAGCTTGCCAAATGTTTTTTTAATCATGTAAGATGATTAAAATCAAGATTAAATATAGGTTTGACACTTGGCACAATGTGATTGGGTCACTTAAACCTAGAACTAATCAAAGGGTGACATGTGGCAAGGGTTTAATGTGTTAACCTAGCTATTTAAGTGTTGTTATGAGAAAATAAAATATAACCAGCAGCCACACTCCTTTTTCATGCCATTTTGCAGCCCTCCCTCTATTCTTCTTCATCTCTCATCAATTCAAAGAGATTAGCCATCAATCTCTTGAATTAAGAATGCTAGAAATTGTTTCTAGTGTCCTGTTTACATCTCTAATCTCTTAAAAGGCATAACTTGAATTTCTAATTAATAGAAAAAGCTTTAGAAGCTGTTCAAGGGCTGCCATAGGTGTTCTTGGTGTGGACAAGCTAGAGGGACAACATCTGGTGTCCTGAAGACGAATCTCAAAGGCACAGACACGCTGCAGTACATCAAGAGGTTAGTGTAATCGTTCTTGATTTAATCTAGGGTTCTAAAATTAATCTGATTAATTTTAAAATCTTAAATGGCAAATACAGATCCAAAAACATATTAAAAGAGTTTTAATATGTTGTTTATCATTGAAATCAAATAGATAAAAATAAATCTTGCATGATGCATGTGACCCTAGGTGAAAATTTTTGAATTCAATGGTATAAACTTGTGTTTTTCACGCTTCTGTTGCTTCAATTGGTATCAGAGCCACTATATTTTCCATTTAGATTGTTTATTATATGATTTAATTGTGTGATTTGATCATGAGATGATTGATCCATTGCTGGTTGGATCAAGAGGTGTGGCGGCATGCTTGATGAACTCCAACATGGTGCGCATGGCTTTGGAAGATCATGGTGCGCATGGTTGTTATTAAATTCTGCAATTGTTGCATGATGAAAGGCTCATCATATGACTAATTAAAATGTTTAATTAGGATTTTTAATCACACAATTAAATTATGATTCAAATCAGAATTTTAAAAATTGTTTGAATGTGATTCAAATCTGAATTTTAAAAGTTGTTTGAATGTGATTCAAATCTGAATTTTTAAAGTTATTTGAATCATATTTAAATCTGATTTTTTAAAATTGATTGAATAAAATTCAGATCTGATTTTTTAAAAAATGTTTGAATGTGATTCAAATATGATTTTTTAAAAAATGTTTGAATGTGATTCAAATCTGAATTTTTGAAGTTGTTTGAATGTGATTCAAATCTGAATTTTTAAATTTGTTTGAATGAGATTCAAATCTGAATTTTTAAATTTATTTGAATCATATTCAAATCTGGATTTTTAAGTTGAATATGAGATATTCAATTTAATTTAAGTATGTATGTTTTATTTAATTGTTAAATAGTGATATGCATGATGGATGATCATGGACTATAAAAGACCAATGTGATTGGATTTATTTCTTTTATGTTTCTTTGGGATTGTAAATTAATTAATTTATTTTAATTTATTTTGGGCATTTTTTATTAAGTTTGTAATAATTTTTGGGTTGTAATTTCATTTATTTAAGTTCTTGTAAATTCGCCTTGGTATGCCAAGGATTACTATGTAATATTGGATTGTAAGAAGTTCAAGGAGGTCATGAGCATTGGTGGGACCAGTGGGAGGAATTCAAGATCAAGTGTTGATTATGTACTCCTTCAGCAGCTCTTGTAAAATGAATGAATGAAATGCACCTAGGAATGCCCTGATTCAATTCTTGGTGGCTCAGAATTCAATCCCTTAGAAAGTCCATGATCATACCATATTTACTGCTTATCCATGAATGCATGAGATGTATGGGAATGTATGCAATTATATGATATATATGCTAAATGGATAATGTGCAAAGTGAGACCTTAATAGTAATTAGAATGACCATAAAATCTTCAAAACAAATGATTAAGTTGGAAATACTATAATTAAAGTAATTATAACATAGGCCCTCTATTGGGGCAATTATTTTAAGAAATTTTAAATAGTTGCATGAGATGCAATTAATTTAAGAGATTTTCTTAAGAATAATTGTGAAGCATGAGATGTTGTAAATATGTAAATGGTTTGGTGGCCAATATTGGATGTACCTGAGGACATTAAAATTATTTGCATAATTACTGGCTCAATGGGATCAACTTAACTAATGCAAGATAAGTCAATAATGGATGTACCTAAGATTTTGAGCATTAGCGGCTAGATAAAGGATTGAACCTCACATGAGATGTGATGGGCAAGGAGTTGCTCACTTATAGTTTATTGTAATTCCAATAATGGATGTACCTGAGGATGATCAATAGAATTATAAGAATTCAATCACCCACTAGAAATCCATCCAATTAGGATTTCTGTTTCCTACTTTGGAAGTGTAGGATTCGCTAAGTTAGTGGGAGGACCAATTTGATTAAAAGACCATAATCATTTTGGTTAATTACGTGATACATTTACTAATTAATCTGGTTATTTTCTGTAGTTAATTTTCTGATAAAAATGAGTACAAAACAACCACCACCATCCAATATCCTTGCAAGCATACTTGATCACAATAGGTTGACAGGACCTAATCTGTCTCATTGGCTAAGAAATTTGAAACTTATCCTGAACCTTGAACATATAGGATATGTTCTAGATTCAAATGTTCCTGGTCCCTTACCTCCAGAGGCCACACAAGAGGAACATGATACTTTGGACAAGTGGAAGGAGCATGATATGAGAGCTAAGTGTTACATGCTTGCTTCCATGAGTAATGAGTTACAGAAGCAACATGAGAACATGCAGAGTGTGAGTGAGATCCTCCTTCACCTGCAAGAGTTGTATGGTGAGCACAGCAGGAATGCTAGGTATGAGATATCTAGACAGCTATTCCGTATGAGGATGTCTGAGGGACAGAATGTTGGAGATCATGTCCACAAGATGATTCGGCTAATTGAGCAGTTGGAACATTTTGACTTCAACATGGATTTCCAACTACAGACAGATTTGATCCTTCAATCCCTTCCTGAGTCTTTGGGGAATTTTGTGACAAATTTCCATATGACTAAACAGGAATGCACCTTAGCTGGTTTACTCAACATGCTAGTTATTACCCAAAAGAATATGCCAGGCAATAAAGGAAAAGAGGTAGCTTTGGTTGCATCTTCTTCTGCTGGAAAGTCCAACAAGAAGAAGGGCAATAAGAAAAAGAAACCTCAGATTCCTGGTCCTTCCAAGAAAATAGCTAAACAAAAAAGGAAGACTAAAGCTGATGGAGGCAAAGGAAAGTGTTTCCACTGCCAAAAGGATGGGCACTGGAAAAGGAACCGCCTGAGTATCTTGCTTCTCAAGGACAAGAAGGATACACCTTCTAAGGTATGTCCATATCTTATTATTTAGATTCGATGATACTCATAGTTCATCTACAACTTGGGTTTTAGATATCGTGCCGTTCTCACATTTCTAATGATATGCAGAACTAGCAAACAAGAGTAGCGACTTGTGTTCTCAAGATATTAGAGTCCGGATTGGCAATGGCTCAACTGTTGAAGCTTTAGCCATAGGATCTAAATCTTTTTACATGTTTGGACATGTTTTGTGTTTGGATAATATTTTATATGTACCTGATGCTTTTAAGAACATCATTTCTATATCTAGTTTGACTAGAAATGGCTATGAATTTCATTCATCGATGATGTTTGCAATATTTATTTTGGAAATAAATATGTTGGTTCGGGTTATATGAATGATGGTCTTTATTATTTGGATAATAATGACAAACACAAATTGAATGCAAGTGATGTAAAAGAATGCAATGCCATGGTGAAAACCAACTCAAGTTCAAAATATATTTGGCACTTAAGGTTATGTCATGTTGCAGAAGATATGATTGCAAAATTGGAGAAAATGGGGATTCTATCCTCATTGGGCTCTGAGCCTACTCCAACTTGTGAATCTTGCCTTCAGGGTAAAATGACTAGATCACCCTTTGTTGGACAAGGGCTAAGAGCTGAAAATATTTTGGAGCTAATACATAGTGATGTATGTGGTCCATTTAAAGAAATGGCTAGAGGGGGTTTTCATTATTTTATTACCTTTACTGATGATAAATCAAGGTTTGGGTATTTGTATTTGATGAAATACAAACATGAATCTTTTGAAAAGTTCAAAGAATTTAAATCTGAAGTACAAAATTAAACAGGAAAGAATATTAAAGCTCTTCAATCAGATAGTGGAGGTGAATATTTGAGTACTGAATTTGATGAATACTTGAGAGAGCATGGCATTGTTTCTTAGCTGACTCCTCCAGGAAAGCCACAGCTGAATGGTGTATCTGAAAGGAAAAATCGTACCCTATTGGATATGGTACGTAGTATGATGAGCTATACTGATATGCCAATCTTCTTTTGGGGATTTGCATTAGAATCAGCTTTGTATATTCTGAATAGGATTCTATCAAAATCAGTTTCTTCCACACCTTATGAGATATGGCATGGAAGAAAACCAAGTCTTAAGCATGTTAAGATTTGGGGTTGTCCAGCTTATATCAAAAAGCTGAACACTGATAAATTGGAGACTAGATCAGAAAAAGGTCGATTTGTTGGATATCCAAAAGATAGTTTTGGATATTATTTTTATTTGCCTACTTCACAAAAGGTTGTGATAAGTAGAGATGCCACATTTCTTGAACAATAGTTTGCTCAAGAAGGAGGCAAAGGAAGGCAAATAGAGTTAGAATTGGAGAATTCTGACCAACCAACAGATTAGATGGATATAGATCCATCTAGTCAACCAATACCCATTGATGAAACATCTACAGCTGTTCCTCGTAGAACAACCAGGGTATCTCACCCACTAGAAAGATATGGTTTTCTTCATGAAAAAGAACAAGAGTTGTCTACTCATGAAGAAGTAGATCATGGAGATGATCCACTTACCTATGAAGAAGCTATATCAGATATAGACTCTTCAAAATGGATTGAAGCTATGAAATTCGAGATTGATTCCATGTATAAGAATCAAGTTTGGGATCTTGTTGACCCACCTGAAGGTATTATACCTATAGGGAACAAATGGGTTTTCAAGAAGAAAATTGGTTCTGATGGAAAGGTAGAGACCTATAAGGCAAGGCTAGTAGCGAAAGGGTTTTGCCAAAGGCAAGGAATCAACTATGAGGAGACTTTCTCGCCTGTTGCCATGCTTAAATCAATTAGGATTTTATTAGCAATAGCTGCATACTATGATTATGAGATTTGGCAGATGGATGTCAAAACAGTTTTTCTCAATGGATACATTGAAGAAAACATTTTCATGGAACAACCTAGGGGATTTGAATCCCAAGATGGTTCCAAAGTATGCAAGCTAAAGCGATCCATTTATGGGTTGAAACAAGCTTCGAGGAGTTGGAACATCCGTTTTGATGAAGCCATTAAATCCTTTGGTTTTATTAAAAATGAGGATGAGCCATGTGTCTATAAGAAGGTTAGTGATAGTGCTACCACTTTGTTTGTCTTATATGTGGATGACATACTGTTGATGGGTAATGACACATGTATGTTGATAACTATAAAGGTATGGTTATCAAATACATTCTCCATGAAAGACTTAGGGGAGGTAACCTATATTCTTGGGATTCGCATCTATGTAGATAGAGCGAAAATAATAATTGGTTTATCCTAAAGTCTATACTTTGAAAAGGTGTTAAAGAGGTTTAACATGCTTGATTCCAAGAGAGGATTGTTACCAGTGAGACATGGTATCCACCTTTCTAAAGAGATGTCTCCAAAGACACTTGAAGAAAGAGATAAGATGGCCAGGATTCCATATGCTTCGGCTATTGGAAGTTTAATGTATGCAATGTTGTGTACTAGGCCGGATATCGTATATGCTATTAGTTTGACTAGCAGGTATCAATCCAATCCAGGTTTGGAACACTGGATAGCTATCAAGAATATTCTTAAGTACTTGAGAAGAACTAAGGATTTATTCTCGATTTATGGAGGTGGAGACTTGTAATTGGATGGTTATACTGATTCTGATTTCCAATCAGATATCGATGATAGAAAGTCTACCTCTAGATATGTGTTCATTTGTAATGGAGGTGCAGTCAGTTGGAAGAGTTCCAAACAGAGCACGACTGTAGATTCCACTACAGAGGTTGAGTATATTGCTGCATTAGATGCTGCAAAGGAAGCTGTTTGGATAAAGAAGTTCGTGACATAACTTACAGTAGCTCCTTCCATTGAGTCAGCAGTTCCATTACACTGTGACAATAATGGAGCAGTCATACAGGCTAAGGAACTAAGGTCACACCAGAAATCCAAACACATAGAAAGGCGCTACCACATTATCAGAGAAATAATTGGGCGAGGCGATGTAGCCATGCAGAAAATAGCATCAGCTGAAAATCCAGCTGATCCATTCACTAAGCCTATGTCACAGACTCAGTTAAATCGACATCTTGAGAAGATAGGTCTAAGATATTGTAATGAATGGCTCTAGTGCTAGTGGGAGATTATTAGTAGTATGCCCTAGAACATATCATTTAGTATGTATCTTGTACATATTTTTATTAATAAAAGGCATTTCCACTTTTCCGTTTACATAATATATTTATGTGTAATAGAAAAGGTCCATTGATATTTTGTTAGAAATATTATTCTTAAGTTGTTAAGAATATGAGTGACAATATTTCTAGCATGAAGTATCATAAATAGGTTCACAATCGAGGATACTTCATAATAAGGACATGACTTATCTAGAAAGATTGTATTCTTGTTTGTTACCAAGTTATTTATATGAGATATAAATAAGATGGAATGGTGAGTCTCATGCCATATAACAAACATGATAGGCACTTATAAATGATAAGTAGGCCGAACCAGTGACACTTATGACAAGCACATGGAGTTTACTCTTGTCAATGTTTTGTCATAAATCATATCAGTGCATATAATCTTTAGACCTGAGATAGCACAGTTATCTTGTATATAGGTAGTTTGAGTTTGATACTGCTTTCATACTTGTACTGTGTATAGGTATATGGGCATGTGTTGGCTCCTACAAGTTATATATGGAGGTAGGTGTTGATCAAGATGGAATCTGTTCCTCTAAGTAAATAGAGATAAAATCCTATGTTCATTTAATTGTTCTTGATGTTTCAAGTTCCTGGCCAGGACAGATAGATTTATTCAGAAAAGAGTTTCTGATGAGAAAATCTTTTAATCAAGAACTGGAATTAAAAGAGAACATAATATTCATAGCAAATGGAATTTGACATAAACCATGACTCCAGCTTGAGTTGGAATTTTGTAACAGAGAGATTCTAGTGCATGGTAACATATGATTATAGGTTCATTTAAGGTAAACCTTATTACTAATTGGGTGGCCATGGCACGCTATGCTAGGTGTTAACCATGGTCTATGAGGTTCATAAAATGATTTAGAGAAATCATTTATGGTAAGAAAGAGTTCTGATGATATTAAGAGTTGATATCATGTCTCATTGCCAATTAGTGATGAGCCTAGTAAGTCACACACATACACAAGTTATCACCTAATTAAATATGATTTAATTAATTAATTAAAGAGTTTAATTGATTAATTAAATATGTTTGGTTTGCAATTAGATTGCAAAGTCCCTAGCATGACTTGAAACCAAATCTAGATTATTGGATGTATAATATAAGTTAAATTTATATTTAAAGTGTTTAAATATGAATTTAATTAATGAGAAATTAATTAATAGAGATTAATTAATTAATTTATATTTGATATAAATTAATTAGCAGAAGAAAATAATTATTTTGGGTTGAGAACTCAAAATTAAGACATAGGAGCATTTTGGTCATTTAGCAGTGTAACACGTGGCACCATGAGATGGTGACACATGGCATAACACATAAGCTTGCCAAATGTTTTTTTAATCATGTAAGATGATTAAAATCAAGATTAAATATAGGTTTGACACTTGGCACAATGTGATTGGGTCACTTAAACCTAGAACTAATCAAAGGGTGACATGTGGCAAGGGTTTAATGTGTTAACCTAGCTATTTAAGTGTTGTTATGAGAAAATAAAATACAACCAGCAGCCACACTCCTTTGTCACGCTATTTTGCAGCCCTCCCTCTATTCTTCTTCATCTCTCATCAATTCAAAGAGATTAGCCATCAATCTCTTGAATTAAGAACGCTAGAAATTGTTTCTAGTGTCCTGTTTACATCTCTAATCTCTTAAAAGGCAGAACTTGAATTTCTAATTTATAGAAAAAGCTTTAGAAGCTGTTCAAGGGCTGCCATAGGTGTTCTTGGTGTGGACAAGCTAGAGGGACAACATCTGGTGTCCTGAAGACGAATCTCAAAGGCGCAGATACGCTGCAGTACATCTAGAGGTTAGTGTAATCGTTCTTGATTTAATCTAGGGTTCTAAAATTAATCTGATTAATTTTAAAATCTTAAATGGAAAATACAGATCCAAAAACATATTAAAAGAGTTTTAATATGTTGTTTATCATTGAAATCAAATAGATAAAAATAAATCTTGCATGATGCATGTGACCCTAGGTGAAAATTTTTGAATTCAATGGTATAAACTTGTGTTTTTCACGCTTCCGTTGCTTCAAAATACTGTGATTTGGAATTGTTTTTTTTCACACTTGGCATGATACTGTTATTATATTCCTCCCTCTTTGACTTATCAGTCTGGGGTGAATGTGATTATGTTCCTCCCTCTTTGACTTGCCAGTATGAGGTGAGTGTGGATGAGTACTCATTATATAGCTAGCTTCCTCCCTTATTGATTTCGATTATTTGGGTGAGTGTGTCTTGTCGTGGTGTACAACACTGCATGTGCGGAAAAATTGTGTCATGGCCTAAATTGTGTTATTGATTGGCAAAACTGTATTATTCAGTTTTTTGATCAAATTGTGTTATTGATTGGCAAAACTGTATTATTCAGTTATTTGATCAAATTGTGTTATTGATTGGCAAAACTGTATTATTCAGTTATTTGATCAATTGTGTTATTGATTGGCAAAACTGTATTATTTAGTTATTTGATCAAATGGTGTTATTGATTGGCAAAACTGTGTTATTTAATTGTTTGATCAAATTTGTGTTATATGAACTTTGTAAATTGTGAAATGGAATTGTGAATTGTTTGATTTGTGAATTGTCAATAAAAGATTTATATATCGCATTTCAAATTGTTATTGTGTGCCACTGAGTAAATTTTACTCAGCGATAGCTTTCATTGCTGTCGCAGGTAGACAGACTGACAGAGTAGTAGACTAGGCTGCTAATGCATTCAGTGAGTGATCATCGGGTATATTGAGTATACCATATTTTGCATTTTGTATTGTAATGTATGTTCACTATATGTATATAGTGTTCTTAGTTTTGAGCAGTTGTAAATTAAAATTGTACATTGAAGTTGTAAAATAAATTATAAATTATTTTGGTTTGTAAATATTGTGATATATTTCTTGTATCTCAGCCTTTGAAATTACTGAAAAAAATTATTGTGGATTTGAGTTGACTAAATGTTGAAGTTTGAGATTGAGAAATATATTTGAAGTGCTTTTTACAGGTTTTTAAAGAACTGTTTTATTCAAAATATAGATGGCACTCTGCTAAAATTTTTGAAGAAATTGTTAATTATTCAAATGTGTTAGCTATTTCACTTCAGTTTAAAAAAATTTTAACACCTGTAAATAGTGCTCACCACTATAAAAAGAAGTAAGAAAAGTTTTAAAATCCCTTGTAGTGTATTTAATGGGTTATTAGTAGATAAAGTTGGTAATTCATTAGGTATACTACGGGATCATGTTATGCCTTACGGAGGGGTAGGGTGCGACATGTTTAAATGGTATCAGAGCTAGTTTTTAAATTATGTTTTCACCTATAATTTGAATATTCTTTCTTCATAGTACAACTGCTCAATGTCATTGTTTGATACATACAGCACATTACATTATAAATATGCACTAACGGGAGGAAATCTTCTTGTTTTATTTGTTCAGGAGGTCTAAGATCCTCGAATTGACTATGGAAGAGGGTGATCGTTCAGTCGATCAATCGATAGAGGCTGAGGTACAAGGGGATGCCCCAGCCCTACACAATGTCAGTGGATCAGCCGCACTAGCCCCCTCAGTACCGCAGTTTCCTGCTCTGTTCGCTCAGCAGATGGCTACAATGTTCCAACAGATGGCTGGTAACGTGCCTACTCAAGTCCCACTATAGACACCAGTGGTACAACCACAGTCTTCTACTAGGCAGTATGACAAATTGATGAAATATAGGGCTATTGAGTTCAAGGGGACAGTAGATCCTCTAAAGGCAGAACAGTGGTTAAAGAGAATGGATAGGGTGTTCAAGAAACTGCACTGCACAGAGGAGCTCAGATTTGAATATTCAGTGTCTCTGCTATAGGGGGATGCATATGACTAGTGGAAAACCATTCCCCATAGTCTGGTAGAACCTTCAGTGCTAACATGGAATAATTTTCTATGGGAGTTCAGACAAAAATATGTCCCTAATGCTTATGTGGACCAGAAGCTGCAAGAGTTCCTAAGTCTGAAACAGGGGAGTAGATCGGTGGCTGAATATGAAAGGGAATTTTCCCGCCTGAGCCATTATGCAGTAAGTCTACTTTCTACCAGTAGGGAGAGATGTAAGAGGTTTGAAACTGGCTTGAAGCCTAGTATTAGATTACAAGTGGTCAGATTCAAACATAACAACTTCTCTGAGCTTATTTCTCAAGCATAAGAATTAGAAAGGATTGAATCTGAAGTGGCCCCTGAGAAAAAGAAATCAGAGAAGACAGAAAAAGAGGGAAAGTCAGTAGAACAAAGTTCCAGTGGTCCTACTGGAAAGAGGAAAAACTTTGGGGGACACAACAGAGGTAGTAAGAATGTCACACCCTACCCCTCTGTAAGGTATAACATGATCCCGTAGTATACCTAATGAATTACCAACTCCGTCTACTGATAACCCATTAAATACACTACAAGGGATTTTAAAAACTTTTCTTACTTCTTTTACAGTGGTGAGCACTATTTACAGGTGTTAAAAACCTTTTTGAACTGAAGTGATAGAACTGACACATTTGACTTATTTGGAATTTCTGTAAAAATTTTGACAGAGTGCCATCTGTATTTTGGATAAAACAGTTCTTCAGAAAACCTGTAAAAAGCACTTCAATATATTTCCAAATCTCAACTCCAACATTTTCTCAACACAACAGGTTTCTCAACTCAAATCCATAGTAATTTTTCAAAGACTGAGATACAAGAAATATAATACAATTTTTACAAGCCAAAATAACTCATAATTATTTTACAACTTCAATGTACAATTTGAGTTTACAACTGCTCAAAATCAAAAATAATATGTACATACAGTGGTCACACATTACAGTACAAAATGCAAAATGTTGGTATACTCATTATACCCGGTAATCTCTTGCTGGAGGTACTAGCAGCCTAGTCTGCTTTACATGCTGTCTTTCACAGGATAATAAAGCTATCATTTGAGACAATGTCTCAGTGGTGCACAACATTAACCAAATACAACTTAAATCACAATTCATAAATCATTTTAATGATGGATATGTAAAATCATAGTTAAATTCAAGACAGTAATTATCAACAAGAATTTAAACTCCATTTCTCAATATCACAATAATTTCAATAAGTCAGATCATGTTTGAATTCAAAAGATAGTATATGTCAATAAGAGTTTAAATTCATTTCACAATCTCACAATACATATCAATAAATCACACACAGCTTAATCATGTTCCAAAGTTCAATTTGTCCCAAAAGCCAATGGCTAATGAGGTATTCAATTCGTCCCAAAAGTCAATGACTAATGAGGAATAACATAGCTAGCTAGCAAAAATATGAGTACTCATCCAATTCGTCCTCAACAGGCACACACCTCAACACTTCAGCCAGAAAGGGAATTCAATTCGTCCCACTAGACAAGCTGGCGAGGAATACAATCAATATACATGATAGCTGTGGTTTCAAACCATTTCCAATGCTTTTCAATCAATAAGTGTCTATCAATATCTTTCAAACAATTTCTCACAGTTTCAAATCGTTTACAATGCTTTTCAAGCAATAAATATCCATTCAAACACATTTCCACAATTTAAAACAATAATGTACAAATAGTCATAATTCATTTCAATTGAAAAATTCAAAAGAAATAGTTATTGTTCACAAACCTCTGATAACTGTCTCTTGGTCTGGACTCAGTGTTTCCTTCCCTTTTCCTGAGTATTTGGCAACTGAGAAACACAATTTGAAGTGTTTCACTACTAAATTAAATTATCTCTAACAATAATGTTCGATAAGTAATTCACTGAAAGCTATTATTTGCTTAATCAACCTAATATATCGACCCTCGATGCATTCTAGGTAAATTAGGTTTTAGTGTCATTAATATGTCACATTCAATAGGATTTTAGGGTTGGTACACATTACCAATTTCATTTCCTTGTTTAGTGCATTTTCTTGCAATTTGCTGGATTCCGGGATACTAGTTTGACCTAGCCGGACGACCTAGTTCCCTTGGTTTTCGGGTTTCGGTCAAAACTACAAACTTGTAGATCTATGTCTTATGGAACGCGGGGCAAAATTTTAGGTCATTCTGAGTTATGTAGACCAAGTTATGGTCATTTTACTATTGCTGGTCAAATGGCATCAAATTAGGTCATTTTAGGTCAATTTGGTCAACTTTGGTTCGGCCAGTTTTTGGACCCGAATTTGTGCAGGCTGTTTGACTTGCTTATGGTCATTTATGGGCTTTGGTGTCTTCAGAAGACTTGTAGATATGGGTCTTAACTATTCATGGTTAAAATTTCAGGTCAATTGGACCTGTTTTGAGTGAGTTATGGCCTAAACACTAACTGCTGCCCAATTGGTCAGTTTTCAGGTTTCACTTGCACTTAATCCGAATTGGTCATTTTTCATGCTACCTTGCAAGCAGAATTTTGGTATGTTTCCTTCATGAAAGTTGTCACATTTTGTGCCTAGTTTCACCTCCAATTGGTCTCATACCAATTGGAGTTACACATTTAGAGTTATGGGCTAAAATGCATACTGCCCTTAATTGCATTGCATAAACATCTATTCATTACACATTTACCTTGCTACAAATCCACCTCTCAACCCCATTCTGTTTTGGTACATTACCAAAACCATTTACCATTTCACATTAAAATCATTTTGGGCAGAATACAAACATCCTCAATACACCAAATAAAACTCTAATTCATAAAGTCCAAATACAACAACATACTCACATAAACACTACTCATTATTACATACAATTTCCACAACCAATTTACATACATTTTCATCAATCCTCAATGTCACAATTCACCCAATATCTTCATGAATTAAAACACTCATTAAAGAGTCCCAAGGCTACTGAAATATTCCACAATGCTAAAGTGTCCCACAATTCGTCAACTTCCATTTCAAGTGCACAATCACCATATACATGCGGAGTTAACTTACTAGGACATTAAATCACCCTACTCAACATGAATTCACATCAAATATATGTAAGAATACTTCATTAAATATAGAACTCCATGGCTGTCCAAAATTGGACATATCAAGAACTCCTCAAAACTTAAAAATTCCTTCACAAAGTAAACACCCATAACATGTATACAAACTTTATCAAAGAAATATTCAAAAACTCAAACTTACGTATTGTTGGGACTTGCTAAATCTTCACTAAAACTTCTTAATATTGGTATCTAGTTCTTCCTTGTGATGTGGGGACAAATTTTAATGAAGATAGGTGTGGGAAAAGAAGGCTTGATCATAGGATTGTGAAGGTTTGAAGGTGGGCGGCCATGGGAGCTTTTTGGAGAAATTCATTCGGCCTTGGGTGAAGGATTTGGAGAAAATGAATTTGCAGATTGTGTAATAGGTGTACACCTGCCCATTTTGTTTTTAGTTTATTCCTTAGTGGTCCACTTACTCAAATTAACTCATTTTATATGTTTAATTCTCATTTATTCCACATTAACCCATAATTTTTGCTATTTACTTTATATACCACCAATTTAATTTTTCATTATTTTTTCCAAGTGTAATATTATTTATTTTTAATGGACATTTAGGTCAAAAGACAATTTGGGATGTCGATTGACCATAATACCCCTGTTCGGGTTGCATTCCCGATTTTTCGGTTAACACCGGGTTTTGTCTGTTTTTTCGATTTCTCACTTTTCTTTGTACTAATTATTTATTTTTTTTTTTAATATTTCTAATGATATTTATACTTCAATAGGGGTCTCTTTAAGTCCTAAAAATATTTTCCAAGGTTCCCCGCAGTCCAGGGCTAGTCAACGGTCCACGGCGTGACTTCCCAGTGCGGTCACCCATCGCTAGGGTTCTCGGCTCGCTTAACTTGGTTACATTTCTTTGCTATTATTTTTCCTTTATTTTTCTTGTATTTTCTTTTCTTGTATTTCATTATTTTATGTCTCCTCACTCATAACAAAGTGTAGTTCTAGGCATCCTAGCTGTCCGGACAACACTGGTCACCGGAACAGTAGAACGCACTACCGAGCTTAGGGGTGTTAAAATTCTCCCCCCCCTTAAATAAATTTCGTCTCGAAATTTTACCTGGCATTAGTCTCTGAACTGCTATGGATGTTGTCTCCTCATATCCTCTTCACGTTCCCAAGTAGCTTCCTGGCCTGAATGATGGTTCCACAGCACTTTAACCAGGTGTATCTGTTTATTCCTCAGCTGCTTCACATCATAAGCCAGAATTTTTATGGGTTCTTCCTCATATGAGAGGTCTGGATTTACCTCAATCTCTTCAACTGATAGTACATGAGATGGGTCAGATCTGTACCTCCTTAACATGGACACATGGAAGACACTGTGTATCCTTGCTAGCTCTGGAGGTAATGCCAACCGATATGCCAAAGGACCCACTCTTTCCAGAACCTCATATGGTCCGATGAAACGAGGACTCAGTTTCCCCTTTCTGCCAAATCTCATAATCCTCTTCCAAGGAGAAACATTGAGGAATACTTTATGACCCACTGCATACTCAATATCTCTTCTCTTCAGATTAACATAGGACTTCTGACGGTCTGATGCAGCCTTGAGTCTATTTCTGATCAATCTAATCTTTTCCTCTGTCTGCTGAACAATCTCTGGCCCAATCATCTTCCTTTCACCTACTTCATCCCAACATAAGGGAGTTCTGCACTTTCTGCCATACAAAGCTTCATATGGAGGCATCCCAATGCTTGATTAGTAGCTGTTGTTATAAGCAAACTCAATCAAAGGCAAGTGTGTATCCCAACTACCTTCAAACTCAATCACACAAGCCCGTAGCATATCCTCCAATATCTGAATAACCCTCTCGGGTGGCCATGCATGCGTGGGTGGAATCTTTGTCTTTGAAGTTCAATCTAGTTCCTAGGGCTCTCTGAAGACTACCCCAGAATCTAGAAGTGAACCTAGGATCTCTGTCAGATACAATTGATACTGGCACTCCATGCAATTTTACAATCTCATATATGTACAATCTGGCCAATCTTTCTAGGCTATAATCCATCAGAACTGGCAAAAAGTGAGCAGACTTGGTCAATCTGTCAACTATAACCCATACTGCATCATGACTACTCTGTGTCCTTGGAAGTCCTGTAACAAAATCCATAGTTATTCATTCCCATTTCCACTGCATCGACAAAGGATGTAACAAACCAGCTGGAACTTGATGTTCTGCCTTTACTTGCTGACAAGTTAGGCATTTGGAAACAAATTCAGCTATATCTCTCTTCATACCCATCCACCAGTAATGCTCTTTCAGCCCTCTGTACATTTTAGTTCCACCAGGGTGCATAGCAAAAGGAGACTCATGTGCTTCCTTCATAATGATTTGTCTCAATTCCACATCACTAGGAACGCACATTCTGCCCTGATGTAGTAATAAACCATCATCTCTCACAGAGAATTCAGGTTTCTTGCCCTGCTGGACTTCTTTCAGTAGCTTCTGATATTTTTCATCACTCTGAGCAGCCATTCTGATCTGATCAATCTGTTAGTAGTATGCCCTAGAGCATATCATTTAGTATGTATCTTCTACATATTTTTATTAATAAAAGGCATTTCCACTTTTCCATTTACATAATATATTTATGTGTAATAGAAAAGGTCCATTGATATTTTGTTAGAAATATTATTCTTAAGTTGTTAAGAATATGAGTGACAATATTTCTAGCACGAAGTATCATAAATAGGTTCACAATCGAGGATATTTCATAATAAGGACATGACTTATCCAGAAAGATTGTATTCATGTTTGTTCCCAAGTTATTTATATGAGATATAAATAAGATGGAATGGTGAGTCTCATGCCATATAACAAACATGATAGGCACTTATAAATGATAAGTAGGCCGAACCAGTGACACTTATGACAAGCACATGGAGTTTATTCTTGTTAATGTTTTGTCATAAATCATATCAGTGCATATAATCTTTAGACCTAAGATAGCACAGTTATCTTGTATATAGGTAGTTTGAGTTTGATACTGCTTTCATACTTGTACTATGTATGGGTATATGGGCATGTGTTGGCTCCTACTAGTTATATATGGAGGTAGGTGTTGATCAAGATGGAATCTGTTCCTCTAAGTAAATAGAGATAAAATCCTATGTTTATTTAATTGTTCTTGATGTTTCAAGTTCTGGCCAGACAGATAGATTTATTCGAAAGAGTTTCTGATGAGAAAATCTTTTTAATCAAGAACTGGAATTAAAAGAGAACATAATATTCATAGCAAATGGAGTTTGACATAAACCATGACTCCAGCTTGAGTTGGGATTTTGTAACAGAGAGATTCTAGTGCATAGTAACATATGATTATAGGTTCATTTAAGGTAAACCTTATTACTAATTGGGTGGCTATGGCATGCTATGCTAGGTGTTAACCATGGTCTATGAGGTTAATAAAATGATTTAGAGAAATCATTTATGGTAAGAAAGAGTTTTGATGATATTAAGAGTTGATATCATGTCTCATTGCCAATTAGTGATGAGCCTAGTAAGTCACACACATGCACAAGTTATCACCTAATTAAATATGATTTAATTAATTAATTAAAGAGTTTAAATTGATTAATTAAATAGGTTTGGTTTGCAATTAGATTGCAAAGTCCCTAGCATGACTTGAAACCAAATCTAGATTATTGGATGTATAATATAAGTTAAATTTATATTTAAAGTGTTTAAATATGAATTTAATTAATGAGAAATTAATTAATAGAGATTAATTAATTAATTTATATTTGATATAAATTAATTAGAAGAAGAAAATAATTATTTTGGGTTAAGAACTCAAAATTAAGACACAGGGGCATTTTGGTCATTTTGCAGTGTGACACGTGGCACCATGAGATGGTGACACATGGCATAACACATAAGCTTGCCAAATATTTTTTAATCATGTAAGATGATTAAAATCAAGATTAAATATAGGTTTGACACTTGGCACAATGTGATTGGGTCACTTAAACCTAGAGCCGATCAAAGGGTGACAAGTGGCAAGGGTTTAATGTGTTAACCTAGCTATTTAAGTGTTGTTATGATAAAATAAAACACAACCAGCAGCCACACTCTTTTGTCACGCCATTTTGCAGCCCTCCCTCTATTCTTCTTCATCTCTCATCAATTCAAAGAGATTAGCCATCAATCTCTTGAATTAAGAACACTAGAAATTGTTTCTAGTGTCCTGTTTACATCTTTAATCTCTTAAAAGGAAGAACTTGATTTTCTAATTAATAGAAAAAGCTTTAGAAGCTCTTCAAGGGCTGCCATAGGTGTTCTTGGTGTGGACAAGCTAGAGGGACAACATCTGGTGTCCTGAAGACGAATCTCAAAGGCGCAGACACTGCGATTGCATTAAGAGGTTAGTGTAATCGTTCTTGATTTAATCTAGGGTTCTAAAATTAATCTGATTAATTTTAAAATCTTAAATGGCAAATACAGATCCAAAAACATATTAAAAGAGTTTTAATATGTTGTTTATCATTGAAATCAAATAGATAAAAATAAATCTTGCATGATGCATGTGACCCTAGGTGAAAATTTTTGAATTCAATGGTATAAACTTGTGTTTTTCACGCTTCCGTTCCTTCACAATCAACACTGGCTGTACATGCCATGCAACTACTGTCTGTCCCTCATCATCAATCTCTAAACTGGCATGCTGTGCTTTCAATTCATATACCATGGACAAAGGAGAAACTCTGAGACTTGCCATAGTCTTACGACTTAAAGGGTCAGCCACCACATTTGCTTTCCCTGGCTGATAGTCTATTAAGCAATCATAGTCTTTAATGAGTTCTAACCATCTCCTCTGCCTCAAATTCAAATCCTTCTGGGTGCCTAAGTACTTCAAGCTCTTGTGATCTGTGTAAATGTAGAATTTCTCCCCATACAAATAGTGTCTCCAGATCTTCAGAGCAAAAACAATAGCTGCTAGCTCCAGATCATGTGTTGGGTAGTTCCTCTCATGCGGTTTCAGCTGGCGTGATGCATAAGGAATGACATTTCGATCTTGCATTAGTACACAGCCTAACCCATTGTGAGAAGCATCACTATAAACTGTGTATTCTTTACCCGGAGTAGGTAAAGTGAGGACTGGAGCTTCAGTCAAACACCTCTTCAACTCATCAAAACTTTGCTGGCATTTATCAGTCCACTGAAATTTTACATCTTTCCGAAGCAGTTTGGTCAGTGGAGAAGATAACATAGAAAACCCCTTCACAAACTGACGGTAATATCCAGCTAAACCCAAAAAACTGTGAATTTCTGTGATGTTCCTGGGCGGCTTCCAATTAAGGATAGCTTCTATCTTGCTGGAATCTACCTTGATCCCTTCAGCTGACACAACATGTCCCAAAAAGGAGATTTCTTTCATCCAAAATTCATATTTCGACAATTTGGCGTATAGCTGTTTGTCCCTTAAAGTCTGCAGTACAATCCGCAGATGTCTGTCATGCTCCTCTGCATTCCTCGAATATATCAAAATGTCATCAATAAACACCAGCACAAATTGATCGAGATATGGTCTGAAGATAGTGTTCATCAGATCCATAAAAGCAGCTGGAGCATTTGTCAACCCGAATGGCATTACTAGAAACTCATAGTGGCCATACCGAGTTTTGAAAGCAGTTTTTGGAATACTCAGCTCTTGCACCTTCAACTGATAATAACCAGATCGCAGATCAATTTTGGAGAATACAGTTGCACCCTTCAACTGATCAAACAGATTATCAATGCGAGGCAATGAATATCTGTTCTTTATTGTCACCTTATTCAACTGTCGGTAGTCAATGCATAAACGGAGAGTACCATCCTTCTTCTTAACAAACAACACTGGTGCTCCCCAAGGTGACACACTAGAGCGGATGAAGCCCTTTTCAAGTAATTCTTGCAGTTGTATCTTCAACTCTTTCAATTCTGCTGGTGCCATTCTGTATGGCATTATGGAGATTGGATCCACACCAGGCATAACATTAATTTCAAACTGCACTTCTCTTTCCAGAGGTAATCCTGGCAATTCATCAGGAAACACATCTGGAAAGTCATATACTGCAGGGATGTCCTTCAATGCTGGACTCCCTACTTGGGTGTCTACTACATGTGCCAAGTATGCTTCACACCCCTTTCTGATCATTTTTCTGGCTAGTGCAGTCGAAATGATATTTGATGGCAGTAACTGTCTTTCCCCATGTATTACCACATCACTGTACTGAGGAAGGCCTACAATCAATCATGGCATGATGCCTAGCTAACCAATCCATGTCCAAGATGATATCATAATCTCTGAAGGGCATTTCAATAAAATCAGACAGGAAAGTGTGTCCTTGGATCACCAAAGGACAATCTCTATACATTCTATTAACCCTGACCTCCTGTCCTAGTGGACTTGTTACTAGCACCTCAAAGTCCATTTTTGTACATGGAACAACAATGCAATCAATGATGCTAGCACTTACATAAGAATGGGTAGAACCCGGATCAAATAATACAAACACATCTTGGTTAAAAGTTGAGAAGGTACCAGCCACAACATCAGATGTCTCGGCCTCTTCCCTCTGTCTCATTGCATAGACTCTGACCAGAACCTTTGTCTTGCTCAGAATGTTTCATCTGCACCTTGGCGCCTCTGGGCTACCTCTACCCCGCCTCTACCTCTGCTAGGTGGTTGTGAACTCGGTGACAGGGCTCGAGCGACACTTCTGCAGTAGTAGGAGGTGGTCCAACTCTGCGACTACTGGTGCAGTCCTTGGCAAAGTGTCCTGTGCCTCCACAGTTATAACAGGCTCCAATAGCCTTGTAGCAGATCCCACCATGATTTCTTCCACATGTTTCACATTGGCGGGGAGGGTAGGAACCTCTGGTATTCTGCTGACCAGATAGGGGAGGTCTCTGTCCTGAATATCTTCCCCTACCAGATTTCTTGCCACCTCTGCCATGTCCCCCATAGTTCTTCCTCTTTCCAGTAGGACCACTGGAACTCTGTTCTACTGATTTTCCCTCTTTCTCTATCTTCTCTGATTTCTTTTTCTCAGGAGCAGCTTCAAACTCAATTCTTTCCAACTCTAGAGCTTGAGAAATAAGTTCAGAGAAGTTAGTGTGTTTGAAGCCGACTACTTGTAATCTGATACTGGGCTTCAAGCTGGTTTCAAACCTCTTGCATCTCTCTCTGCTGGTAGAAAGTAAACTTACTGCATAATGGCTCAGGCAAGAAAATTCTCTTTCATACTCACCGATCGCCCTTTGTTTGGACTTAGGAATTCTTGCAGTTTCTGGTCTACATAAGCATCAGGGACATATTTCTATCTGAATTCCCTGAGAAAGTCATTCCATGTTAGCACTGCAGGTTCTACCAGACTATGGGGAATGGTTTTCCACCAGTCATAAGCATCCCCCTGTAGCAAAGATACTGAGTATTCAAATCTGAGCTCCTGCATGCGGTCTGATTTCTTGAATACCCTATCCATCCTCTCTAACCATTGTTCAGCTTCTAGAGGATCTACTGTCCCCTTAAACTCTGTAGCCCCATACTTCATCAATTTGTCATACTGCCTAGTAGGAGATTGTGGTTGTACCACTGGTGTCTGTATTGGGACTTGAGTAGGCACATTACCAGCCATTTGTTGGAACATTGTAGCCATCTGATGAGCGAACTGAGCAGGAAACTGCGATACTGCAGGGGCTGGTGTTGCTGAACCACTGACATTGTGTAGGCTTGGGGCATCCCCTTACACCTCAGCCTCAATAGATTGATCGACTGAACGACCACCCTCTTCCATTGTCAATGCGAGGATTTTAGATCTCCTGAACAAATAACACAAGGAGATTTCCTCCCGTTAGTGCATATTTATAATGTAATGTACTGTATGTATCAAACAATGATATTGAGCAGTTGTATTATGAAGAAAGAATATTCAAGTAACATGTGAAAACAGAATTTAAAAACTAGCTCTGATACCACTAAAACATGTCACACCCTACCCCTCTGTAAGGTATAACATGATCCCGTAGTATACCTAATGAATTACCAACTCCGTCTACTGATAACCCATTAAATACACTACAAGGGATTTTAAAAACTTTTCTTACTTCTTTTACAGTGGTGAGCACTATTTACAGGTGTTAAAAACCTTTTTGAACTGAAGTGATAGAACTGACACATTTGACTTATTTGGAATTTCTGTAAAAATTTTGGCAGAGTGCCATCTGTATTTTGGATAAAACAGTTCTTCAGAAAACCTGTAAAAAGCACTTCAATATATTTCCAAATCTCAACTCCAACATTTTCTCAACACAATAGGTTTCTCAACTCAAATCCATAGTAATTTTTCAAAGACTGAGATATAAGAAATATAATACAATTTTTACAAGCCAAAATAACTCATAATTATTTTACAACTTCAATGTACAATTTGAGTTTACAACTGCTCAAAATCAAAAACAATATGTACATACAGTGGTCATACATTACAGTACAAAATGTAAAATGTTGGTATGCTCATTATACCCGGTAATCTCTTGCTGGAGGTACTAGCAGCCTAGTCTGCTGCCCAGTCTGTCTGTCTACCTGCGACAGCAATAAAAAGCTATCGCTGAGACAATGTCTCAGTGGTGCACAACATTAACCAAATACAACTTAAATCACAATTCATAAATCATTTTAATGATGGATATGTAAAATCATAGTTAAATTCAAGACAGTAATTGTCAACAAGAATTTAAACTCCATTTCTCAATATCACAATAATTTCAATAAGTTAGATCATGGTTGAATTCAAAAGACAGTATATGTCAATAAGAGTTTAAATTCATTTCACAATCTCACAATACATATCAATAAATCACACACAGCTTAATCATGTTCCAAAGTTCAATTCGTCCCAAAAGCCGATGGCTAATGAGGTATTCAATTCGTCCCAAAAGTCAATGACTAATGAGGAATAATATAGCTAGCTAGCAAAATTATGAGTACTCATCCAATTCGTCCTCAACAGGCACACACCTCAACACTTCAGCCAGAGAGGGAATTCAATTCGTCCCACTAGACAAGCTGGCGAGGAATACAATCAATATACATGATAGCTGTGGTTTCAAACCATTTCCAATGCTTTTTAATCAATAAGTGTCTATCAATATCTTTCAAACAATTTCTCACAGTTTCAAATCGTTTACAATGCTTTTCAAGCAATAAATATCCATTCAAACACATTTCCACAATTTAAAACAATAATGTACAAATGGTCATAATTCATTTCAATTGAAAAATTCAAAAGAAATAGTTGTTGTGCACAAACCTCTGATAACTGTCTCTTGGTCTGAATTCAGTGTTTCCTTCCCTTTTCCTGAGTCTTTGGTAACTGAGAAACATAATTTGATGTGTTTCAGTACTAAATTAAATTGTCTCTAACGATAATGTTCGATAAGTAATTCACTGAAAGCTATTATTTGTTTAATCAACCTAATATATCGACCCTCGATGCGTTCTAGGTAAATTAGGTTTTAGTGTCATTAATATGTCACATTTGATAGGGTTTTAGGGTTGGTACACGTTACCAATTTCATTTCCTTGTTTAGTGCATTTTCTTGCAATTTGCTGGATTCCGGGATACTAGTTTGACCTAGCTGGACGACCTAGTTCCCTTGGTTTTCGGGTTTTGGTCAAAACTACGAACTTGTAGATCTATGTCTTATGGAACGCAGGGCAAAAGTTTAGGTCATTCTGAGTTATGTAGACCAAGTTATGGTCATTTTACTATTGCTGGTCAAATGGCATCAAATTAGGTCATTTTAGGTCAATTTGGTCAACTTTGGTTCGGCCAGTTTTTGGACCCGAAATTATGCAAGCTGTTTGACTTGCTTATGATCATTTCTGGACTTTAGTGTCTTCAGAAGACTTGTAGATATGGGTCTTAACTATTCATGGTTAAAATTTCAGGTCAATTGGACCTGTTTTGAGTGAGTTATGGCCTAAACACTAACTGCTGCCCAATTGGTCAGTTTTCAGGTTTCACTTGCACTTAATCCGAATAGGTCATTTTTCATGCTACCTTGCAAGCAGAATTTTGGTATGTTTCCTTCATGAAAGTTGGCACATTTTGTGCCTAGTTTCACCTCCAATTGGTCTCATACCAATTGGAGTTACACATTTAGAGTTATGGGCTAAAATGCATACTGCCCTTAATTACATTGCATAAACATCTATTCATTACACATTTACCTTGCTACAAATCCACCTCTCAACCCCATTCTGTTTTGGTACATTACCAAAACCATTTACCACGTCACATTAAAATCATTTTGGGCAGAATACAAACATCCTCAATACACCAAATAAAACTCTAATTCATAAAGTCCAAATACAACAACATACTCACATAAACACTACTCATTATTACATACAATTTCTACAACCAATTTACATACATTTTCATCAATCCTCAATGTCACAATTCACCCAATATCTTCATGAATTAAAACACTCATTAAAGAGTCCCAAGGCTACCGAAATATTTCACAATGCCAAAGTGTCCCACAATTCGTCAACTTCCATTTCAAGTGCACAATCACCATATACATGTGGAATTAACTTACTAGGACATTAAATCACCCTACTCAACATGAATTCACATCAAATATATGTAAGAATACTTCATTAAATATAGAACTCCATGGCTGTCCAAAATTGGACATATCAAGAACTCCTCAAAACTTAAAAATTCCTTCACAAAGTAAACACCCATAACATGTATACAAACTTTATCAAAGAAATATTCAAAAACTCAAACTTACGTATTGTTGGGACTTGCTAAATCTTCACTAAAACTTCTTAATATTGGTATCTACTTCTTCCTTGTGATGTGGGGACAAATTTTAATGAAGATAGGTGTGGGAAAAGAAGGCTTGATCATAGGATTGTGAAGGTTTGAAGGCGGGCGGCCATGGGAGCTTTTTGGAGAAATTCATTCGGCCATGGGTGAAGGATTTGGAGAAAATGAATTTACAGATTGTGTAATAGGTGTACACATGCCCATTTTTTTTTTAGTTTATTCCTTAGTGGTCCACTTACTCAAATTAACTCATTTTATATGTTTAATTCTCATTTATTCCACTTTAACCCACAATTTTTGCTATTTACTTTATATACCACCAATTTAATTTTTCATTATTTTTTTCCAAGTGTAATATTATTTATTTTTAATGGACATTTAGGTCAAAAGACAATTTGGGATGTCGATTGACCATAATGCCCCTGTTCGGGTTGCATTCCCGATTTTTCGGTAACACCGGGTTTTGTTTGTTTTTCCAATTTCTCACTTTTCTTTGTACTAATTATTTAATTTTTCTTTGATATTTCTAATGATATTTATACTTCAATAGGGGTCTCTTTAAGTCCTAAAAATATTTTCCAGGGTTCCCCGCAGTCCAGGGTTAGTCAACGGTCCACGCCGTGACTTCCCGGTGCGGTCACCTATCGCTAGGGTTCTCGGCTCGCTTAACTTGGTTACATTTCTTTGCTATTATTTTTCCTTTGTTTTTCTTGTATTTTCTTTTCTTGTATTTCATTATTTTATGTCTGCTCACTCATAACGAAGTGTAGTTCTAGGCATCCTAGCTGTCCGGACAACACTGGTCATCGGAACAGTAGAACGCACTACCGAACTTAGGGGTGTTACAAAGAAGTCCAGTAGAGATAGATCTTCTGGACAAAAACCACCTCGATCCGATCAGCAAACTCAACAGAAACACAGAAATGCGCTATCAGATCGACTTTGTGAAACTTGTGCTAAACCACATAGTGGGTTATGTTATAGAGCCATAGGAGCATGTTTTAATTGTGGAAAGATTGGTCATTTTGCTAGGGATTGTATAAATCCACGCCGTTCTGAATCATTTACTACACCAAAGGGGTCAACCCAAGTTTCTACCCCAAATAGTTCACCATTAGTTAGTAGAGGCAGAGGTAGAGGTAGGGGTGGTACACCTAGAAGTCAGAGTACTGTGAATCAGCCAGAACAGGGTGATGCTTTAGCTAGAGTATATGCTATACAACAGAGAGAAGAGACTGAGACTTTTAACATTGTTGCTTTTACTTTCTCAATTAGTAACTAAGATATGTATATGTATTGTTTGACCTGGAGTCTGCATACTTTTATGTTAGTGTTAGAACTATATGTTCTGTTGTTATTCCTTTACAGGGGAATAAATTTTGATGCATTAGTGATTAGTCCTTTAAGATAAGGATTGTAATAATAAGTGAAATTAGTTTTGAAAGAGTTTATCGGCGAAAAGTATTTTCTAACACACCATAAATTATAAAGCTAAACGGCAAGCATACTTAATGTAAGGCAAGAGGACGTAAAAGTAAATTACAGTAATAGAATTGCTCTAAATGAGGGCAAGGATGTTACTGTTAGTAATTGTTAATGGATATTGTAATCAAAATAAGATTCGAATATCAGTAAATTCGAAAAGGATAAAATATCAGAAAATTTGATTTATTGGGATGTATCGTAGTAACTATGCAATGTTCTTGATGTTTATACTATAAGCTGCAGATTACAGTACTAACTTGAGATTATTGTGTAGAGCTACGTACTACTCGATAGTACACCAAGATAAGAATAGTTGCCAACAGCATCTGTTTTGATATAGTTATGCCAGGATAGAATTTAATTGTTAGAAATAAGTTTGAAAATCCTACTTAGGGATTTAAAACTCAAAAGTTAGAAAATCGAAAGGTTATAGTTTAGTACAAAAGGAAATAAGTTATAGAATATTAATAGATAAAAAGAATTGTGAAAGTAAAAATTTGAACAGTTGGTTCAGATATAACAAAGAAATGTTACGAATGTGAGAAAGACTATTGACTAGAATGGTCAGAGGACCAATGACTAGATAAATCATTCTAACATGACCTCAAGGGTCATTCAAGAAGGAACATGAACCGAAATATTAGACAGCACAGTAGTAAGAGAAGATTGGTGTTATACAAACAAATTAAATATTGTATTAGATTGTTAAAAGTCTTATACAAATTCGAGGGAAAGAAGATTATACAATCATATAGAAAGGAGAAAATAAACATATGATTATTGTAAGATGGCTATTGGGTAAAATTTCATGGACGAAATTTATTTTTAAGGGGGGGAGAATTGTAACACCCCTATGTTCGGTAGTGCGTTCTACTGCTCCGGTGACCAGTGTCTGTCCGGACAGCTAGAATGCCTAGAACTACACTTAGATATAGATGAGGAGACATAAAATAATGAAATACAAGAAAAGAAAATACAAGAAAAACAAAGGAAAAATAATAGAAATGAAATGTAACCAAGTTAAACGAGCCGAGAACCCTAGTGATGGGTGACCGCACCGGGAAGTCGTGGCGTGGACCGTTGACTAGCCCTGGACCGTGGGGAACCCTGAAAATTATTTTTAGGACTTAAATAAAGACTTATTGAAGTATAAATATCATTAGAAATATCAAAGAAAAATTAATTAATTAGTACAAAGAAAAGTGAGAAATCGAGAAAATGACAAAAATCGGTGTTACCGAAAATCGAGAATGCAACCTGAACAGGGGCATTGTGGTCATTTGACACCCCGAGTTGTCTTTTGACCTAAATGTCCATTAAAAATACATGATATTACACTTGGAAAATGTCATGAAAAATTAAATTGGTGGTACCTAATTCAAATAGCAAAAGTTAGGAGCTTAATGTGGAAATAAGGAAACTTTAGAATAAATAAACAATTAACCTTCACATAGTGCTCCACTAACTCACTTAAGTGGACCACTAAACCTTCATTTGGGCAGAATATACTTCATCTTCGTCACCTCTCAAAGACTAGCCAAAAATGGTGAAGAGGAAAACCTCCATTGCCGTCCCATATTAAGCTTCAATCCTTCATCTCCAAGCCATTTTTCCAGTAGCTCCCTTCACTAAAATTGCTCTACACCACTTGGGCAGTAGATAGGTAGCAAGAAGATCAAGTTTTGGTGAAGTTTTGAAGAGTTTCCAAAGTGGTAAGTAGGTATTTTTGATGTTTGCTTCATTAAAGTTTGTGTGGGTGTTATGGGTAGTTGAATTGTGGAAGGATTTTTGGAGTTTGATATTTTAAGTGAGATGTATATTTTTGGCAGCCATGGAAACTCCATAAGAATAGTTTATCTTTGCATGTGAATGGTAGATTAAAGTGTTGATGAAGTGTTTATGTGTGTAGGAATAAATTGAGTGATGTATACTAAATGTATATGTGAATGTATACTTGACTTTGGAAGCTTGGAAAGCTAATTGAAGAAGATTACAATTCGGAAACTTGAAGTGTGAACCAAAAAAATGTTATTTAATGGTTTGGTTTATGGAATTTTATTGTTGAATTATGGTGCTTGTTATGGCAGCATGTACATATGTATGAAGGTGTGAGTTTGGACATGTAAATGAGCTAGGTTATGTGATTAAATTGTTGTAATTTGGACTTGGTAAATTCTATACTATAAGGTGCATATTGAGTGTGATTACAAGCTGCCAAAATGACCAAAAATGTGTTGTGAAATGTGTTTATGTTATGGTACAAAACAGAAATGGCATGAATGTGTAACTTGGTAATGTTAAATGTGTCCTTTGATGAGTGATGGACAATGTGCAATAGGGCAGTGTGTGTTTTGGCTTAGAACCTTAAGTGTGTGGCTCCAATTGGTATGAGACCAATTGATGGTGAAACTAGGCACAAAAAGTGCCAACTTTCATGAAGGAAGCTTACCAAAATTCTGCTTGGAAGGTAACTTGAAAAATGACTAAATCTGGATTAGTGCATTTAAGGCCTGAAAATTGACCATTTGGGCAGTAGTTAGTATTTTGGCCATAACTCACTCAAAACAGGTCCAATTGACCTGAAATTTTTACCATAAATAGTTTAGACATATATCTACAAGTCTTATGAGGACACCAAAGCCCAGAATGACCATAAGCAAGTCAAATAGCTTGCACAATTTCGGGTCCAAAAATTGGCCGAACCAAAAGTGACCTAAAATAACCTAAAGTGACAAATTTTGGTACATTCTGACCAGCAATAGTAAAATGACCATAACTTGGACTAGTAAACTCAGAATGACCTGAAATTTTGCCCCGCGTGCAATAAGACATAGGTCTACAAGTTTGTAGTTTTGACCAAAACCCGAAAACCGAGGGAACCGGGTCATCCGGCTAGGTAAAATTAGTATACCGGAATCTGACAAATTGCAATAAAATGCACTATACATGGAAATGAATTGGGTAACATATACCAACACTAAAAGGCTATAAAATGTGACATATTGGTAACATTAAAACCTAATTCACCTAGACAGCATCGAGGGTCAACATCTTAGGTTGACTAAAGAAATGATAGAATTCAATAAATTAAGTATTAAGCCTTATTGTTAGAGACGGTTTAAATAAGTACTGAAACACTTCAAATTGTGTGTTTCCGTTAGCAAAGACTAAGGGAAGGGGAAGGAAACACTGAGTCAGAGCCAAGAGACAGTTATCAGAGGTTTGTGCACAATAGTTATTTCTTTTGAATTTTTTAATTGAAATAAATTATGATTATTTGTATGTTATTGTTTTAAATTATGTTTGTGCACAATAATTTTGATTTCTTATTTTCTACTTAAAATATTTATTTGAACATTATAGTTTTAAATTGTGTATGTGCGTAATACTTTTAATATTCACTGCTTTTATTAGAAAATTTATTTGGAGAAATGAGTTATGAATAATTTTTTATTGTTTTGGCTTTGAGAATCTTATTTGGAAATTATTGTGTTGCCTATTTTGAAAATAGAAATTTTGAGATAAAATGTGATTTAGTAATTGTATGAAATATTATGATTTGGAATTGTTTTGATTCACACTTAGCATGACACTGTTATTATATTCCTCCCTCTTTGACTTATCAGTCTGGGGTGAGTGTGATTATGTTCCTCCCTCTTTGACTTGCAAGTCTGAGGTGAGTGTGGATGAGTACTCATTATATAGCTAGCTTCCTCCCCCATTGATTTCGTGTAACATCCTCATTTTAGCTAGTCCGTACAATCTACTGTTCCAGTGACCAGTGTCGGTCTGGACAGCTAGAATGTTCGAAAAAAAAAAATATTTAAACTAAAGTGAGGAACCATAATTAACTCAAATATTAATAAGAAAAATTTAGGAAAAATTTTAGAAATAAAATACAACCAAGTTAAATGAGCCGGTGCCCTAGCGATGGGTAACCTAGTGAGAAGTTGCGGTTCTCGCAACCAGGAGCCCTAGACCGGAAAAAAAATTATAAAATAATTTTTGGGACTCCAGAGAAGGGTTATTGAGGTTCTTATGGCATTAGAATGCCAAGAAAATACTTAGAAAAAATTTTCAATTGGTAAAGACAATTTTGGCCCGTTAAGCCAAACGGAGGACATTTTGGTCATTTCGTCTTCAGAGATGATTTTTGGGCCAACTTGTTTAGTTAAATAAATAATTTATATAACATAAAATATGATTAAATGTTGTTAAAAATTTAATTGCAATTAAATAGACTAGAAATGGAGTAAAAATGAAAGAAAATAGATTTATGACATCACCATGAGGTCATTTAAAATTCTCCCAACCAACCCAATGTTGACACATGGCATAAGCTCACTTAAAAGAGACAAATGGGCTGGAAATGGAACAAAAAAATCAGACTTCTTCAACCTTTGTGGCAGCCAAAAACGTGGAGAGAGAGAGAGAGGAAGAAAAAACTCCATTAAAGCTCACTTAAGCTCCCAACCTCACCAAATCTCACTCCAAAACCCTAGCATTTAAAATTCTCCCAACCAACCCAATGTTGACACATGGCATAAGCTCACTTAAAAGAGACAAATGGGCTGGAAATGGAACAAAAAAATCAGACTTCTTCAACCTTTGGGGCAGTCAAAAACGTGGAGAGAGAGAGAGAGAGGAAGAAAAAACTCCATTAAAGCTCACTTAAGCTCCCAACCTCACCAAATCTCACTCCAAAACCCTAGCCTTCTTCATAAAAAAATTAACCTAGCACCTTGAGGACACTTTGGGCAGCAAAAAGAAAGAAAAATCAAGAAGTTTCTAAGCTAGGGAAACTCTCCAACAAAGGTTAGTGACCTAACCCTAAATTTTTACTTTGAATACATGTTTAGGGACTTGAATAAGTGTGAATTGCAAACAAAAATTATTGAATACCATTTGGATGGAAATCCTAGATTTTGGGCAGCCATGGTTAGGGTTTGATTGGATTGAGTTTAATGAAATCAAAAGACTATTATGGCTGCCCACAACATGTATTTACTAAGTGGATTGATGAAATGCAAGTTAAATGCATGATTTGAGATGTTAGGGTTAGGATTTGGGGTGGAAAAATGGGACTTTGAGCATGTAATGATGAAAGTGAGTTTTAATGATCAATTAGTGACCATTTAGTTCTGTTTAAATTAAAAATGAAGTGTGTTGAGTGATGGGATTGGGTTTGGTGTGGCTGCCATTAAAGGGACCTGCAGAATGGAGTGACCTGCAGAATTGGACTTGAGTCCAGCAGGTTTGGGCAGCCATAACATGAATTGTAGAGGTTCAATTGGTGCAAGGTCAATTAGACATGAAACTAGACACATAATGGCACAACTTTCATGAAGAAATCATGCCCATAAAACCAAACCAAGTAGACCAAAAGCTTGCTCAAATCCGGGAGACCTGCAGGCTGTTTCTGCAGAATACCAAATGAACAGTGACCCATAACTCAATGTAGAAAGGTCTAATTGACCTGAAATTTTACCAACAACAAGATGAGATATAGGCCAACAACTGTCATGAAGAAATCTACCTCAAATTATGAACAGAACCTATCCAATAAGTGAGTTGCAATCAGTGACCTACAGTCTGATTCTGCAGAATGACCAAATGAACAGTGATTGTTCATTTGGCCATAACTCAATGTAGAAATGTCCAATTGACCTGAAATTTTACCAGCAACAAGCTAAGATATAGACCAACAACTTTCATGAAGAAACCTACCCAAAATTATGACCAAAACCTATCCAACAAGTGAGTTGCAGTCACTGTTCACTGCACTATAGATATGGTCAGCCCAGAAAAATTTCAATCCGTCCAGTTGTGGTTTTTGGACCATAAATTGAGCTACAAAACTCCAAATGGAGTGATTCAAAAAAGGAAATTCAACTAGACAAAATAAGAAACAACTTTCATGTTGATCATTTTGCCAAATTCCCACTGCAAAAATGACTAATAGAACAATAAAAATGAAGCAAGAAAACAGAAATTTCTGCTCAATTAGCATTAAGCTTAGAAATGGTATGGGCAACCAATACCAACAAATTTTGAATGCAAAATGTGGTATGTTGGGAGTATTAAAACTAATGTACCTATTGTCTATGCAAAAGTCAACATTTTGGTTCATTAATGAAGTGAATAGTAACACCAAAACTTGAAATTCAAAAATTGTAAAACTTAAAAGTGTAAAATGCCCTAGTATACCTAACAAGATTGGTTTGGATAGCTTGGCATGCCAATAGGGTTCTGTTAGCAGTACTGCATATGGCTTTATGCCATTCTATGTTTCATGGCTTTCCCATGCCATTCTATGAAATAATAGCCTTTGGCTATGTTATTTGAGTTGATATACTTAGGTTTTAACTCTGATCATTATTACAACTTATTAGCTATTCTGTTGCACACCGGGAGACACAATGTGACCGATGGTGTGATAGTCCGAGGTACTTAGTACCCAGTGCCAGTTTACCCATTTATCCAGTCCAGTCAATTAGTATGGGTTACTTGGGCAATGTTAAAGAACCTTACCAAAATTTTAATTGAATAATAATGCAAATAGTATCAGAAGTTAAGTCTACCAAAAATTGTAAACACACATTCTGCATCTTTGTTTTATTTTATTTTATTTCATTTTATTTTATTTTATATTGTCACCACTAAGCAGAATTGCTTAGCGCGTCGCTTTTGCCACGCGCAGGTACTGGAGGCCTAGCTGGTGAGCCCAGCAAACATCAGACCGGGTGAGCCTTCAGATTTGCATCCGGAGTCCCGAGTCACCTCACACCTGCAGTGCATATGATAGGACATAGGATTTTGGGAGTATTTTGTATTTTGGCATTTTGTATTAATTTGGATTGTAACTATAAACTCCTGTAATTATGTATTAATGTAAATATATGAAATTTCATATTATTGAGATTTTCTGCATTATATTTGTTGATAAATGAAATGTTGAGAATTATTTTTGAATATGCTTCAAGTGATGAAGTGAATAGAAAAGTTTTCAAAATAATATTGTGTGATTGAGATTGAGATTTTGAGATTGACTTGAATATATATAATGGAGTTTGGGTTTGGAAATTATTTTGGAAGTGTTTTTAAACAGGTTCAGAAGAACTGTTTTTCCAATTTACAGCCGGCACCCTGTCAGATTTTCTATAAAATTTGCAGTTAAATTCAGATTTATCAAAATTGAAAATAAATGAATTATAAAGGGATAAATTGTAATAGAAACATAAATTGGTGCTCCAGCACACTGAGTGGCATAACTTGCTCGACTACACTGTAGACGGGTAAGGGGTGTCACATTTAGTGGTATCAGAGCATCAGTTTAGGCGTTTCTGGGCCTAGATAGAGTACATACCATTGCATTGCATTTGTAAGTGTTGAGGTGATACTGATGCAGATCTGTTTATTTTCTTATTTTGAATAGGATATGGATCCTGCTTTGCAAAGAGCAGTTGATGAAGAGGTGGAGAGTCATGCTCCACCAAGGGTTGAGTCTAGGGGCAGGGGAGAATCTGCTCCACCAGCAGCTGAGGCACATGCCCAACCTCAGTTTGCACTATTTCAACAAATGACTGAATTCTACCGACAAATGATGGGGGCAATTCCACCACCACAACCACAGCCACAACCTCCACCAGCACCACAGAAATCTCATCTGGAGAAATTGAGAAAGCATGGGGCTGTAGACTTCTTTGGGAAGAGGGAAGATGATCCCATGGCTATAGAAAATTGGTTGGATAGAACCATCAGAGTGCTGAAACTGTTAAATTGCACCCCCGAGCAAAACCTGGTGGGCGCTGTGTCCCTACTTCAGGATGATGCATATCAGTGGTGGGACACAGTAACCAATGAGGTGCAACCTGAACGGATCACCTGGGAATTCTTCCTCACAGAGTTCAGGAAGAAATATATTAGCAAAGTGTATTTAGAAGAGCGAAGAAGGGAATTTATCAGTTTGAGACAGAGATAGTTATCAGTGGCTGAGTATGAGCGTGAATTTGTCAGACTGAGTAGATATGGGAGGGAGATAGTCCCTACAGAGGCAGAGAGGTGCAGACGATTTGAAAAAAGGCTCAATGACAACATCAAAGTCATGATCACAGCATTCGAGATCACAGATTTTGCTAAGCTAGTGGATGCTGCATCAAAAGTGGAAAGGGTCAGAATCAATGAACAAGACAGAAGGAAAAGACAGCAGAAGAGGGGTCCGGGTCAGTCCAGTGCATTTTCTGCTCCCAGTAAGAAGAGTAAGGGTCCTCCTGCTCAGAGTTCAGGACCACCACATGGTCAGGGCGATCTCGAGGCGGCCTGCGATTCACACCTAGGAGAGGCCGGTCCACACCATCAATGGGCAGCTCTCGGGGGCGGTGTTTAGGGACCAGCCCGGCATCTTACGCTTGTCGATGCATCGAAGTGGCATAAGGGGGATTGTTGGTGAGTGGCCGGTGCATGCTTACGTTGTGGATCGACAGAACACCAGATCAAGAATTGTCCAAAGAGGACTACTACTGTTGCTCCAACACAAACTGACAGACCTGCTCCTGTACCACAAAGGGGTAGGAAACCTGATAAACCTGAGGCAGCTGGTCCATCACTAAGTCCTGCATCCGAGTCAGTTGAGAGGCCAGACACTAGAATACCAGCTAGGGCCTATGCCATTAGAGCTCAGGAGGAGCAAGATGCCCCGGATGTCATTAGGGGTACGTTTTCCCTCTACAACACTTCTGTACATGCATTGGTGGATCTAGGATCCACTCATTCCTACATTTGCATGAAACTACCCATAGAGAGGGGAGTTCCAGTAGAGGAGTGTGATCAAGACATTTTGGTCACAAATCCACTAGAACACAGTGTGGTAGTGAATAAGGTGTATAAAGGTTGCCCATTGAGGATTCAGGGGTATGAATTCTCGGCAGACCTAATTCAGTTGCCCTTCCACGAGTTTGACATGATTTTGGGAATGGATTGGTCGTCACGTCATCAGGCAATAGTTGATTGCAAATTGAAGAGGATTTCTCTAAAAACTGCTGAGGGTAATGAGATTACTGTTGTGGGTGAAAGGACAGATTTCCTGTCCAATGTTATCTCAGCCACGGTTGTAAGAAGATTGATGAGAAAAGGCTGTGAAGCTTACCTAGCACATGTGGATGATACTAGGCAGGCTAAGCCAAACTTGGGTGACATACCCACAGTAAGAGACTTCCCAGATGTGTTTCCTGAAGAGTTGCCTGGTTTACCACCAGAAAAGGGAAGTCGAGTTCGCTATTAAGGTAATGCCGGGTACAGCACCCATTTCTATTGCTCCTTATAAGATGGCACCCACTGAATTGAGGGAGTTGAAAACTAAGTTGCAAGAGTTGCTGGATAAGGAGTTCATACGCCCCAGTGTGTCACCATGGGGAGCTCCGGTGCTGTTTGTGAAGAAGAAAGATGGAAATATGAGATTGTTTATTGATTACCGGCAGTTGAACAAAGTAACTGTGAAGAATAAATATCCGTTGCCCAGAATTGACGATCTGTTTGATCAGTTGAAAGGAGTCGGTGTATTTTCAAAAATTGATCTCAGATCAGGGTATCATCAGTTGAGGGTAAAGGATGCAGATGTGTCAAAAACTGCATTCAGAACTCGGTATGGACACTATGAATTTCTAGTGATGCCATTTGGTTTGACAAATGCACCAGCACCATTTATGGACCTTATGAACCGTATCTTCCATCCATACTTAGATCGGTTTGTAGTGGTCTTTATAGATGATATCCTGGTGTATTCTAAGACCAGGGAAGAACATGATGAACATTTGAGGATTGTTCTGCAAACCTTGCGAGAAAAGAAGTTGTATGCTAAGTTATCCAAGTGTGACTTTTGGATGAGTGAGATCTCTTTTCTTGGACACATAGTATCAGCTAAGGGGATTAGAGTGGATCCCAAAAAGATAGAAGCAGTGATAGAATGGAAGCCTCCTAGAAATACAACTGAGGTTAGAAGTTTCTTGGGGCTAGTTGGGTATTACAGAAGATTTGTGAAGGGGTTCTCTCTTATAGCTGCTCCAATGACTAAGTTGTTACACAAGAATGTGAAATTTGGCTGGAACAACAAGTGTCAAGCCAGTTTTGAGAGGCTAAAGGCTATGTTGACAGAAGCACCAGTGTTAATACAGCCAGTGTCAGGAAAACACTTTGTGGTCTACAGTGATGCCTCACATAATGAGCTAAGGTGTGTATTGATGCAAGAGGGGAAAGTGGTCGCCTATGCTTCCAGGCAGTTAAGGCCACATGAACAAAACTACCCTACTCATGACCTAGAGTTAGCAGCAATTATCTTCTCACTGAAGATATGGAGGCATTATTTATATGGTGAAAAATGCTACATCTATACGGACCACAAGAGCCTAAAATACTTGCCAACCCAGAAGGAGCTCAACCTCAGGCAGAGGCGATGGATTGAGTTCCTGAAGGACTATGATTGTGTGATTGATTATCATCCTAGGAAGGCAAATGTAGTTGCTGATGCTTTAAGCAGGAAGTCCATCACAGCTTTAAGATCACTCAATGCCTATCTGTCCATAGCTCAAGATGGAGCTATTTTGGCTGAGTTGCAAGTGAGGCCAACCCTGCTACAACAGATACAAGATGGGCAGAGGGCAGATGAAAAACTAATGGCCATTATGGGTAAAATTCCTAAGGGGAAGGAAACTGAATATGAGGTAAAAGCAGATAGGTGTCTGTATTACAGAGAAAGAGTGTGTGTACCAGATGATGGGGAATTGAAGACTAGTATTTTGAAATAAGCACACACTAGTGTTTATACTATGCACCCGGGAAGCACAAAAATGTATAATAATTTGAAGCCTCATTATTGGTGGCCTGGTATGAAGAGGGATATAGCTGACTATGTGACTAAGTGTCTGACATGTCAGCAAGTTAAAGCAGAACATCAAGTTCCATCAGGATTGCTACAGCCTATAAGCATACCTGAATGGAAATGGGACCGGGTCACTATGGGATTTGTTAGTGGTCTACCTCTCACCTAAAGGAAGTGTTAGTAGTATGCCCTAGAGCATATCATTTAGTATGTATCTTGTACATATTTTTATTAATAAAAGGCATTTCCACTTTTCCGTTTACATAATATATTTATGTGTAATAGAAAATGTCCATTGATATTTTGTTAGAAATATTATTCTTAAGTTGTTAAGAATATGAGTGACAATATTTCTAGCACGAAGTATCATAAATAGGTTCACAATCGAGGATACTTCATAATAAGGAACTGACTTATCCAGAAAGATTGTATTCATGTTTGTTCCCAAGTTATTTATATGAGATATAAATAAGATGGAATGGTGAGTCTCATGCCATATAACAAACATGATAGGCACTTATAAATGATAAGTAGGCCGAACCAGTGACACTTATGACAAGCACATGGAGTTTACTTTTGTCAATGTTTTGTCATAAATCATATCAGTGCATATAATCTTTAGACACGAGATAGCACGTTATCTTGTATATAGGTAGTTTGAGTTTGATCTCGCTTTCATACTTGTACTGTATGGGTATGGGTATATGGGCATGTGTTGGCTCCTACTAGTTATATATGGAGGTAGGTGTTGATCAAGATGGAATCTGTTCCTCTAAGTAAATAGAGATAAAATCCTATGTTCATTTAATTGTTCTTGATGTTTCAAGTTCTGGCAGACAGAGATAGATTTATTCGAGAAAGAGTTTCGATGAGAAAATCTTTTAATCAAGAACTGGAATTAAAAGAGAACATAATATTCATAGCAAATGGAGTTTGACATAAACCATGACTCCGGCTTGAGTTGGGATTTTGTAATGAGAGAGATTCTAGTGCATGGTAACATATGATTATAGGTTCATTTAAGGTAAACCTTATTACTAATTGGGTGGCCATGGCATGCTATGCTAGGTGTTAACCATGGTCTATGAGGTTCATAAAATGATTTAGAGAAATCATTTATGGTAAGAAAGAGTTCTGATGATATTAAGAGTTGATATCATGTCTCATTGCCAATTAGTGATGAGCCTAATAAGTCACACACATACACAAGTTATCACCTAATTAAATATGATTTAATTAATTAATTAAAGAGTTTAATTTGATTAATTAAATAGGTTTGATTTGCAATTAGATTGCAAAGTCCCTAGCATGACTTGAAACCAAATCTAGATTATTGGATGTATAATATAAGTTAAATTTATATTTAAAGTGTTTAAATATGAATTTAATTAATGAGAAATTAATTAATAGAGATTAATTAATTAATTTATATTTGATATAAATTAATTAGAAGAAGAAAATAATTATTTTGGGTTAAGAACTCAAAATTAAGACACAGGGGCATTTTGGTCATTTTGCAGTGTGACACGTGGCACCATGAGATGGTGACACATGGCATAACACATAAGCTTGCCAAATGTTTTTTAATCATGTAAGATGATTAAAATCAAGATTAAATATAGGTTTGACACTAGGCACAATGTGATTGGGTCACTTAAACCTAGAGCTAATCAAAGGGTGACATGTGGCAGGGGTTTAATGTGTTAACCTAGCTATTTAAGTGTTGTTATGAGAAAATAAAACACAACCAGCAGCCACACTCCTTTGTCACGCCACTTTGAGGGTTTTTATCTCTTCTTCTTCATCTCTTATCAATTCAAAGAGATTAGCCATCAATCTCTTGAATTAAGAACACTAGAAATTGTTTCTAGTGTCCTCGTTTATCTCTAATCTCTTAAAAGGCAGAACTTGAATTTCTAATTAATAGAAAAGGCTTTAGAAGCTGTTCAAGGGCTGCCATAGGTGTTCTTGGTGTGGACAAGCTAGAGGGACAACATCTGGTGTCCTGAAGACGAATCTCAAAGGCGCAGACATTGCGATTGCATCAAGAGGTTAGTGTAATCGTTCTTGATTTAATCTAGGGTTCTAAAATTAATCTGATTAATTTTAAAATCTTAAATGCCAAATACAGATCCAAAAACATATTAAAAGAGTTTTAATATGTTGTTTATCATTGAAATCAAATAGATAAAAATAAATCTTGCATGATGCATGTGACCCTAGGTGAAAATTTTTGAATTCAATAGTATAAACTTATGTTTTTCACGCTTCTGTTCCTTCAATTAGTATCAGAGCCACTATATTTTCCATTTAGATTGTTGATTATATGATTTAATTGTGTGTTTGATCATGAGATCAAAAGTTCATTGCTGGTTGCAAAGCAAGTTGGCGGCATACTTGAAAAAACACCATCAATGGTGCGCATGGTTTGGCTTCCATGGGTGGTTTAAGGTTTGGCTTTTAATTCTGCAATTGTTGTATGATCTAAGGCCTATTCTTTGACTAATTAAAGTGTTTAATTAGTAGTTTTTATCACACAATCAAATTATGATTCAAATCAGAATTTTAAAAAATTGTTTGAATGTGATTCAAATATGAATTTTAAAAGTTGTTTGAATGTGATTCAAATCTGAATTTTTAAAGTTGTTTGAATCATATTTAAATCTGATTTTTTAAAATTGATTGAATAAAATTCAGATCTGATTTTTTAAAAAATGTTTGAATGTGATTCAAATCTGATTTTTTAAAAAATGTTTGAATGTGATTCAAATCTGAATTTTTGAAGTTGTTTGAATGTGATTCAAATCTGAATTTTTAAATTTGTTTGAATGAGATTCAAATCTGAATTTTTAAATTTATTTGAATCATATTCAAATCTGGATTTTTAAGTTGAATATGAGATATTCAATTTAATTTAAGTATGTATGTTTTATTTAATTGTTAAATAGTGATATGCATGATGGATGATCATGGACTATAAAAGACCAATGTGATTGGATTTATTTCTTTTATGTTTCTTTGGGATTGTAAATTAATTAATTTATTTTAATTTATTTTGGGCATGTATTATTAAGTTTGTAATAATTTTTGGGTTGTAATTTCATTTATTTAAGTTCTTGTAAATTCACCTTGGTATGCCAAGGATTACTATGTAATATTGGATTGCAAGAAGTTCAAGGAGGTCAAGAGCATTGGTGGGACCAGTGGGAGGAATTCAAGATCAAGTGTTGATTATGTACTCCTCCAGCAACTCTTGTCAAATGAATGAATGAAATGCACCTAGGAATGCCCTGATTCAATTCTTGGTGGCTCAGAATTGAATCCCTTAGAAAGTCCATGATCATACCATATTTACTGCTTATCCATGAATGCATGAGATGTATGGGAATGTATGCAATTATATGATATATGCATGCTAAATGGATAATGTGCAAAGTGAGACCTTAATAGTAAATAGAATGACCATAAAATCTTCCAAACAAATGATTAAGTTGGAAATGCTATAATTAAAGTAATTATAACATAGGCCCTCCATTGGGGCAATTATTTTAAGAAATTTTAAATAGTTGCATAAGATGCAATTTATTTAAGAGATTTTCTTAAGAATAATTGTTAAGCATGCGATGTTGTAAATATGTAAATGGTTTAGTGGCCAATATTGGATGTACCTGAGGACATTAAAATTATTTGCATAATTACTGGCTCAATGGGATCAACTTAACTAATGCAAGATAAGTCAATAATGGATGTACCTAAGATTTTGAGCATTAGGGGCTAGGTAAAGGATTGAACGTCACATGAGATGTGATGGGCAAAGAGTTGCTCACTTATAGTTTATTGTAATTCCAATAATGGATGTACCTGAGGATGATCAATAGAATTATAAGAATTCAATCACCCACTAGAAATCCATCCAACTAGGATTTCCGTTTTCTACTTTGGAAGTGTAGGATTTGCTAAGTTAGTGGGAGGACCAATTTGATTAAAAGACCATAATCATTTTGGTTAATTACATGATACATTTACTAATTAATCTGGTTATTTTCTGCAGTTAATTTTCTGATAAAAATGAGCACAAAACAACCACCACCATCCAATATCCTTGCAAGCATACTTGATCACAATAGGTTGACAGGACCTAATCTGTCTGATTGGCTAAGAAATTTGAAGCTTGTCCTGAACCTTGAACATATAGGATATGTTCTAGATTCAAATGTTCCTGGTCCCTTACCTCCAGAGGCCACACAAGAGGAACATGAAACTTTGGACAAGTGGAAGGAGCATGATATGAGAGCTAAGTGTTACATGCTTGCTTCCATGAGTAATGAGTTACAGAAGCAACATGAGAACATGCAGAGTGCGAGTGAGATCCTCCTTCACCTACAAGAGTTGTATGGTGAGCACAGCAGAAATGCTAGGTATGAGATATCTAGACAGCTATTCCGTATGAGGATGTCTGAGGGACAGAATGTTGGGGATCATGTCCACAAGATGATTCGGATGATTGAGCAGTTGGAACATCTTGATTTCAATATGGATTTCCAACTACAGACGGATTTGATCCTTCAGTCCCTTCCTGAGTCTTTTGGAAATTTTGTGACAAATTTCCATATGACTAAACAGGAATGCACCTTAGCTGGTTTACTCAACATGCTGGTTATTGCCCAAAAGAATATGCCAGGCAATAAAGGAAAAGAGGTAGCTTTGGTTGCATCTTCTTCTGCTGGAAAGTCCAACAAGAAGAAGGGCAATAAGAAAAAGAAACTTTAGATTCCGGGTCCTTCCAAGAAAATAGCGAAACAGAAAGGGAAGACCAAAGCTAACAAAGGCAAAGGAAAGTGTTTCCACTGCCAATAGGAAAGTGTTTCCATTGCCAGTAAGAAAGTGTTTCCACTGGCTAGAGTATAGCAATCTAAAAGAATGCAATGCCATGGTGAAAACCAACTCAAGTTCAAAATATATTTGGCACTTAAGGTTATGTCATGTTGCAGAAGATAGGATTGCAAAACTGGAGAAAATGGGGATTCTATCCTCATTGGGCTCTGAGCCTACTCCAACTTGTGAATCTTGCCTTCAGGGCAAAATGACTAGATCACCCTTTGTTGGACAGGGGCTAAGAGTTGAAAATATTTTAGAGCTAATACATAGTGATGTATGTGGTCCATTTAAAGAAATGGCTAGAGGGGGTTTTCATTATTTTATTACCTTTACTGATGATAAATCAAGGTTTGGGTATTTGTATTTGATGAAATACAAACATGAATCTTTTGAAAAGTTCAAAGAATTTAAATCTGAAGTAGAAAATCAAACAGGAAAGAATATTAAAGCTCTTCGATCAGATCGTGGAGGTAAATATTTGAGTACTGAATTTGATGAATACTTGAGAGAGCATGGCATTGTTTCTCAGCTGACTCCTCCAGGAACGCCACAGCTGAATGGTGTATCTGAAAGGAGAAATCGTACCCTATTGGATATGGTACGTAGTATGATGAGCTATATTGATATGTCAATCTTCTTTTGGGGATTTGCATTAGAATCAGCTTTGTATATTCTGAATAGGATTCCATCAAAATCAGTTTCTTCCACACCTTATGAGATATGGCATGGAAGAAAACCAAGTCTTAAGCATATTAAGATTTGGGGTTGTCCAGCTTATATCAAAAAGCTGAACACTGATAAATTGGAGACCAGATCAGAAAAAGGTCGATTTGTTGGATATCCAAAAGATAGTTTTGGATATTATTTTATTTGCCTACTTCACAAAAGGTTGTTATAAGTAGAGATGCCACATTTTTTGAACAACAGTTTGTTCAAGAAGGAGGCAAAGGAAGGCAAATAGAGTTAGAATTGGAGAATTCTGACCAACCAACAGATCAGATGGATATAGATCCATCTAGTCAACCAATACCCGTTGATGAAACATCTACAGCTGTTCCTCGTAGAACAACCAGGGTATCTCACCCACCGGTGAGATATGGTTTTCTTCATGAAGAAGAACAAGAGTTGTCTACTCATGAAGAAGTAGATCATGGAGATAATCCACTTACCTATGAAGAAGCTATATCAGATATAGACTCTTCAAAATGGATTGATGCTATGAAATCCGAGATTGATTCCATGTATAAGAATCAAGTTTGGGATCTTGTTGACCCACCGAAGGTATTATACCTATAGTGAACAAATTGGTTTTCAAGAATAAAATTGTTTAAGATGGAAAGGTCTAGACCTATAAGGCAAGGCTAGTAGCGAATGGGTTTCGCCAAAGGCAAGGAAACGACGATGAGGAGACTTTCTACTTTGTTGCCATGCTTAAATCAATTAGGATTTTATTAGCAATAGCTGCGTACTATGATTATGAGATTTGGCAGATGGATGTCAAAACAGCTTTTCTCAATGGATACATTGAAGAAAACATTTTCATGGAACAACCTAAGGGATTTGAATCCCAAGATGGTTCCAAGGTATGCAAGCTAAAGCGATCCATTTATGGGTTGAAACAAGCTTCGAGGAGTTGGAACATCCGTTTTGATGAAGCCATTAAGTCCTTTGGTTTTATCAAAAATGAGGATGAGCCATGTGTATATAATAAGGTTAGTGACAGTGCTATCACTTTCCTTGTCTTATATATGGATGACATACTGTTGATGGGTAATGACACAGGTATGTTGACGACTATAAAGGTATGGTTGTCAAATACATTCTCCATGAAAGACTTAGGGGAGGCAACCTATATTCTTGGGATTCGCATCTATAGAGATAGAGCGAAAAGAATAATTGGTTTATCCCAAAGTCTATACTTTGAAAAGGTGTTAAAGAGGTTTAACATGCTTGATTCCAAGAGAGGATTGTTACCAGTGAGACATGGTATCCATCTTTCTAAAGAGATGTCTCCAAAGACACCTGAAGAAAGAGATAAGATGGCCAGGATTCCATATGCTTCAGCTATTAGAAGTTTAATGTATGCAATGTTGTGTACTAGGCCGGATATCGCATATGCTGTTAGTTTGACTAGCAGGTATCAATCCAATCCAGGTTTGGAACACTGGATAGCTGTCAAGAATATCCTTAAGTACTTGAGAAGAACTAAGGATTTATTCTTGATTTATGGAGGTGGAGACTTACAACTAGATGGTTATACTGATTCTGATTTCCAATCAGATATCGATGATAGAAAGTCTACCTTTGGATATGTGTTCATTTGTAATGGAGGTGCAGTCAGTTGGAAAAGTTCCAAACAGAGCACGACTGCAGATTCCACTACAGAAGCTGAGTATATTGCTGCATCAGATGCTGCAAAGGAAGTTGTTTGGATAAAGAAGTTCGTGACAGAACTTACAGTAGTTCCTTCCATTGAGTCAGCAGTTCCACTACACTGTGACAACAATGGAGCAGTCATATAGGCTAAGGAACTAAGGTCTCACCCAAAATCCAAACACATAGAAAGGCACTACCACATTATCAGAGATATAGTTGGGCAAGGCGATATAGCCATGCAGAAAAAATAACATCAGTTGAAAAAATCCAGCTGATCCATTCACTAAGCCTATGTAATTAGGTGATAACTTGTGTATGTGTGTGACTTACTAGGCTCATCACTAATTGGCAATGAGACATGATATCAACTCTTAATATCATCAGAACTCTTTCTTACCATAAATGATTTCTCTAAATCATTTTATGAACCTCATAGACCATGGTTAACACCTAGCATAGCATGCCATGGCCACCCAATTAGTAATAAGGTTTACCTTAAATGAACCTATAATCATATGTTACCATGCACTAGAATCTCTCTGTTACAAAATCCCAACTCAAGCTGGAGTCATGGTTTATGTCAAACTCCATTTGCTATGAATATTATGTTCTCTTTTAATTCCAGTTCTTGATTAAAAAGATTTTCTCATCAGAAACTCTTTTCTGAATAAATCTATCTGTCCTGGTCAGGAACTTGAAACATCAAGAATAATTAAATGAATTATCTCTATTTACTTAGAGGAACAGATTCCATCTTGATCAACACCTACCTCCATATATAACTAGTAGGAGCCAACACATGCCCATAGGAAGCACGATGTAGTGTGAGTGGTAGTGGATAGATTGACAAAGTCAGCACATTTTCTGCCAGTTAGGACTGACTACTCACTGGAGAAGCTAGCAGAATTGTATATCAGTGAGATAGTTAGACTGCATGGAATCTCACTTTCCATCATATCTGACCGAGACCCAAGGTTTACATCGAGATTCTGGAAAAAGTTATAAGAAGCCTTGGGCACACAACTCTGTTTTAGCATAGCTTTTCATCCTCAGACAGATGGACAGTCAGAACGAGTAATTCAGGTAAACCTAAGAACTAATTGAATTTTTGCAATTAATAAATTGAAATGATAGTAACAATGTGAATTATGTGATAGATCCTGGAGGATATGCTAAGGAGTTGTGTCATTGAGTTTGAGGGGAGTTGGGATAGATACCTCCCACTGGCAGAATTCGCATACAACAATAGCTACCAAGCTAGCATCCAAATGGCCCCGTGTGAAGCACTGTATGGGAGGAAATGTAGAACCCCAGTATGTTGGACTGAATTGGGCGAAGATAAGCTGGTAGGACCAGACCTGGTGAAACAAACTGAGGAGAAAGTAAAGATAATCAAAGCTAACCTGAAGGTTGCCTCAGATAGACAGAAATCTTATGCCGACTTGAAGAGAAAAGAGATAGAATATGCAGTTGGCGATAAAGTGTTTCTCAAAGTCTCACCGTGGAAGAAAGTACTGAGGTTTGGGAGAAAGGGTAAGTTAAGCCCTAGGTTCATTGGCCTATATGAAGTCATTGAACGTGTGGGACCAGTGGCCTATCGGCTAGCTTTACCACCAGAACTGGATAAAATACACAATGTATTCCATGTTTCTATGCTGAGAAGATATCGCTCAGATCCTTCACATGTCATTTCCATGGAAGAGATTGAAACCCAACCGGACTTGACATATACAGAAGAACTTATCCAGATCCTAGCTCGGGAAGTGAAGAAACTGAGAAATAAACAAATTCTACTGGTGAAAGTGCTTTGGAGGCACCACAACACTGAAGAGGCAACTTGGGAAAGTGAAGAGATAATGAGGCAACAGTTCCCTCAACTGTTTGCATCAAGTAAATTTCAAGGACGAAATTTTTCTTAGAGGGGAAGAGTTGTAACATCCTCATTTTAGCTAGTCAAAATGCATCTCTTTATTGGTGACGATGTCGGTTTGGACAGCTAGAACGTTCGGAAAAAAAGAAAATTTAAACTAAAGTGAGGAACCATAATTAACTCAAATATTAATAAGAAAAATTTAGGAAAAATTTTAGAAATAAAATACAACCAAGTTAAATGAGCCGGTGCCCTAGCGATGGGTAACCTAGTGAGAAGTTGCGGTTCTCGCAACCAGGAGCCCTAGACCTAGGGAAAAAAATTATAAAATAATTTTTGGGACTCCAGAAAAGGGTTATTGAGGTTCTTATGGCATTAGAATGCCAAGAAAATACTAGAAAAAATTTTCAATCGATAAAGACAATTTTGGCCCATTAAGCCAAACGGAGGACATTTTGGTCATTTCGTCTTCAAAGATGATTTTTGGGCCAACTTGTTCAGTTAAATAAATAATTTATATAACATAAAATATGATTAAATGTTGTTAAAAATTTAATTCCAATTAAATAGACAAGAAATGGAGTAAAAATGAAAGAAAATAGATTTATGACATCACCATGAGGTTATTTCAAATTCTCCCAACCAACCCAATGTTTGTAACACCCCTAAGTTCGGTAGTGCGTTCTGCTGTACCGGTGACCAGTGTTGTCCGGACAGCTAGGATGCTTAGAACTACACTTCAATATGAGTGAGGAGACATAAAATAATGAAATACAAGAAAAGAAAGTACAAGAAAAACAAAGGAAAAATGATAGCAAAGAAATGTGATCAAGTTAAGCAGTAGGAAACCTAGCGATGGGTGACATGCAGGAAGTCACGGCGTGGACCGTTGACTGGCCCTAGACTGCGGGGAACCCTGGAAAAACATTTTAGGACATAAATAGAACCTTATGGAAGGATTAATCTCATTAGAAAGATTAAAGAAAAATTAAATAATTAGTACAAAGAAAAGTGAGAAATTGAAAAACAGACAAAATACGATGTTACCGAAAAATCGGGAACGTAACCCGAACAGGGGCATTATGGTCATTTGACACCCCGAATTGTCTTTTGACCTAAATTTCCATTAAAAATAAATAGCATTACACTAAGAAAATAAAATGAAAAATTAAATTGGTGGTACCTAAAATAAATAGTGGAAAATCATGGGTTAATGTGGAATAAATGCACATTTAGCTTATTATATGATTAAATGACTAAGTGGACCACTAAAGGATTAAATTAAACATAAAATGTGGCTGATGTAAGGCCACTATACCCATCAGAATGTTCATCTTCCTCATTTCATAAACATTGCCGTGAATGGAGGTGAGAGGAACTCCATAGCCATTTTTCATGCAAGCTTTCTTAACTCTCCATTTTCAACTCCAACCTCTTGGGTTCCTTCATGAAACTTTGTCTACACATCACAAGGAAGATATTGATACCAATTTTGAGAAGTTTGGTGAAGGTTTAGCAAGTTACAATTAAAGGTAAGTTTGCATTTTTGAGAATTTCCTTGTTAAACTTTATGTTTATGTTATGGGTGTTAGTTTTGTGAAGGAAATTTTGAAGTTTAAATAGTTATTGAGATAGCCATTTTTGGACAGCCATGGGTCACGTTTTTGATGAGGTATTTGTGTATATAATTGATGAGAAATAATGTTAATCATGGTGATTTAGTAACCTAGTGATTTAATGCATGTATATATGGTGAATGATGCACTTGGATGGGAATTGGTAACTTGGACAGCACTTTGATGTTGAAGGACAAATTTGGGCAGCCTTGGGGACACTTGAATAAATGTGTATATTCATGGGAGTGTTGGCAGAATTGTGGCATTAAGGAATGAAGGATATGTGTATGAAATTATTGTGTAAAGTGTATGTGAGAATTAGTGGTGTTTAGGTGTGTATGTAATGGTATTGAGATATTGTAAATGTGAATTATATTTGGTGTGTTGAGGGTAATGGTAATCTGCCCAAAATAATGTTAATGTAAAGTAGATTATACTGTGGTTAATGCACCAAAACAGATTGGTAGGAAGTGAACCAAAGTGCAAGGTATATGTGTGTTTGAAGTGGGGTGTGAAATGCATATTGAGGGCAGTGTACATTTTAGCCCATAACCTGAAATGTGTAACCTCAATTGGTATGAGACCAATTTGAGGTGAAACTAGGCACAAAATGTGCCAACTTTCATTGAGAGAACATACCAAAATTCTGCTTGCAAGGTGATGTGAAAAATGACCAATTCGGATTAGGTACACTTGAGACCTAAAACTGACCATTTGGGCAGCAGTGAGTGTTTAGGCCATAACTCACTCAAAACAGGTCCAATTGACCTGAAATTTTAACCATGAATAGTTAAGACCCATACCTACAAGTCTTATGAAGACACCAAAGCCCAGAAATGACCATAAGCAAGTCAAAAAGCTTGCACAAGTTCGGGTCCAAAAACTGGCCGAACCAGAGTTGACCAAATTGACCTAAAATTGACCTAAAATGGTACCATTTGACCAGCAATAGTATAATGACCATAACTTGGTCTACTTAACTCGGATTGACCTGAAATTTTGCCCCCGTGCAATAAGACCTAGATCTACAAGTTTGTAGTTTCGACCGAGACTCGAAAACCGAGGGAACTAGATCGTCCGGTTAGGTCAAACCAGTGTCCCGGATCCAGCAATTTGCATTAAAATGCACTAGCAAGGAAATGACTTTGGTAAAACATACCAAACCTAAAACCTTATCGAATGTGACATATTAACGATACTAAAACCTAATGTACCTAAAACGCAATGAGGCCAGTATATTAGGTGATTAAGTGAATAATTGAGTTCAGTGCATTGTTTACCAAACACCATCGATAGAGACAGTTTAATTTAGTCTTGAAACACTTCAAATTGTGTTTCTCGATTAACAAGGACTCAAAGAAAAGGAAAGAAATCTTGAGTCGGGACCAAGAGACAAATATCGAGGTTTGTGCACAACGACTATTTCTTTTGAATTTTTCAATTGAAATGAATTATGACTATTATACATTATTATTTTAAATTGTGTTTGTGCACTGGCTATTGCTTTTGAATTTTTCAATTGAAATAAATATTGAATATTTGTATATTATTGTTTTAAATTGTGTTTGTGCACAACAAGCTGTTTCTTTTGAATTATTTTCAATGGAAATAAATATTGACTATTTGCATATCATTGTTTTAAATTGTGGAAATGTGTTTGGTGGACACTTATTGATTGAAAAACATTGTGAATGGTTTGAAAGCGTGAAAAATTGTTTGAATGGTATTTGATGGATACTTATTGATTGAAAAGCACTGTAAATGGTTTTGTGGAAATTGAAGTGAATTACGAATTGTGTTGCCATTTTGTGAATGAAATTATAACTTTGGAAATTTATTGGATTCTTACGGATCATTTGAATAAAATGTTTGGAATTGTTTTGACTCACAATTGTCATGACAATGATACTATGTTCATCATCCATTAATGGGGTGAGTGTGATTATTCCTCCCTCTTTGACTTATCATTCTGGGTTGAGTATGATTATGTTCCTCCTCTTTGACTTCGATCGAGGTGAGTATGGATGAGTACTCATTAAATAGCTAGCTTCCTCCTCATTGATTTCGATTATTGGGGTGAGTATGTCTTGTCGTGGTGTACAACACGGCATATATGGAAAAAATTGTGTCATGACTTAAATTGTGATATTGATTGGCAACCTTGTATTCTCCAGTTATTTGATCGAATGGTGTTATTGATTTGCAAACGATATTATTCAATTATTTGATCGAATTGTGTTATTGATTTGCAAAGCGATATTATTGATTATTTGATCAAATTGTGTCATTGATTGGAAAAAGCGTGTTATTCAAGAATTTGATCAAATTGTGTATGAATTGGCAATACGGTATTCTTAAGCTATTTGACTAAATTGTGTTATTATGATTTTTGATTATTGCTGAATTGGACTTTAAATTCCTTATGAAATTCTTTGTCTTGTAATCATCTATGGTTTTAAGTATCCACTAATGATATGATTTATGAATTGTGATTTAAAATTGTATTTGGTTAATGTTGTACTGCTTGAGACATTGTCTCGTGATAGCTTTATTCTTTGTCGCAGTAGAGAGATAGGCAGGCGTGAGACTAGTACCGCCAATGAGAGATTTTGGGTATAATGAGTATACCATATGTGGCATTTTATCTTGTAATGTATATTCACTTTGTATGTATATTTTGTTCTTGGTTTTGAGCGGTTGTAAATTTAAGTTGTATAATAAAGTTGTAAAATAATTATGAGTTATTTGGCTTGTAAAAATTGTGTTATATTTTTGTATCTTAGTCTTTGAAAATCACGTGGATTTTACTTGAGAAATGTGTTGTGTTGATAAAAATGTTGGAGTTGAGATTTGAAAATATATTGAAGTGCTTTTTACAGTTTTCAAGAACTGCTTTGTCCAAAATACAAATGGCACCTTGCCAAAATTTTCTGAATACTCCAAATAAATCAAATGAGTTAGTTGTTTCACTTGATTCACCAAAGTCTTTCACACTGTAAATAGTGCTCACATGTAAAGAAGAAAAGTTTTAAAATCCCTTGTAGTGTATTTAATGGATTATCGATGAAGCGGAGTTGGTAATTCAATACGTAAACTACTGGATCATGTTATGCCTTACAGAGGGGTAGGGTGTGACATGTTTTAGTGGTATCAGAGCAATGGTTTTAAAGTGAATTTCGAACTGTGAATTTGAAATCTTTATGTCGGTAACTACAACTGCTCAAATGTTTGATACATACAGTACATTACATTATAAATATGCACTAACGGGAGGAAATCTCCTTGTATTATTGTACAGGAGGTCAGGGAAATAAATTTTGATGCATTAGTGACTAGTCCTTTAGGATAAGGATTGTGATAACAAGTGAAATTAGTTTTGGAAGAGTTTATCGGCGAAAAGTATTTGCTGACACACCATAAAATTATAAGCTAATTGGCGAGCCTACTTAATGTAAGGCAAGAGGACGTAAATGTAAGATGCAGTAATGGAATTGCTCTAGATGAGGGCAAGGAGGTTACTGTTAGAAATTGCTAATGGATATTGTAATCAGAATAAGATTCGAATATCAGTGAATTCAAAAAGAATAAAAGATAACAAAGTTTGATCTATTGGGATGTATCGTAGTAACTATGCAATGTTCTTGATGTTTATACTGTAAGCTGCAGATTACAGTACTGACTTGAGATTATTGTGTAGAGCTACGTACTACCCAATAGTACACCTAGATAAGAATAGTTGCCAACGGCATCTATTTTGGTATAGTTATGCCATGACAGAATTTAATTGTTAGAAATAAGTTTGAAAATCCTACTTAGGGATCTAAAACTCAAAAGTTAAAATATCGAAAGGTTATAGTTCAGAAAAAGGAAGTAAGTTATAGAATATTGTGAGATAAAAGAGTTATGAAAGTAGAGAATTGAACAGTTGATTCATGTGTAACAAAGAAATATTGCAAATGTGAGGAAGACTATGGACTAGAATGGTCAGAGGACCAATGACTAATGAATGATTCTAACATGACCTCAAGGGTCATTCAAGGAGCAACGTGAACCGAAATATTAGACAACATAATAGTAAGAGGAGATTGGGGTTATCCAAGCAAATTAAACATTGTATTAGATTGTTAAAAGTCTTACGACCATATAGAAAGGAGAAAATAAACGTATGACTATTGTAAGATGGCTATTGGGTAAAAATTTCGAGACGAAATTTATTTAAGGGGGGGAGAATTGTAACACCCCTAAGTTCGGTAGTGCGTTCTGTCAGGTGACCGATGTTGTCCGGACAGCTAGGATGCTTAGAACTACACTTCAATCTGAGTGAGGAGACATAAAATAATCAAATACAAGAAAAGAAAGACCAAGAAAAACAAAGGAAAAAAGATAGCAAACAAAAGTGATCAAGTTAAGCAGTAGGAAACCTAGCGATGGGTGACCTTGCAGGAAGTCACGGCGTGGACCGTTGGTGGCCCTAGGCTGGGAACCACGGAAAAACATTTTAGGACATAAATAGAACCTTATGGAAGGATTAATCTCATTAGAAAGATTAAAGAAAAATTAAATAATTAGTACAAAGAAAAGTGAGAAATTGAAAAACAGACAAAATACGATGTTACCGAAAAATCGGGAACGTAACCCGAACAGGGGCATTATGGTCATTTGACACCCCGAATTGTCTTTTGACCTAAATGTCCATTAAAAATAAATAGCATTACACTAAGAAAATAAAATGAAAAATTAAATTGGTGGTACCTAAAATAAATAGTGGAAAATCATGGGTTAATGTGGAATAAATGCACATTTAGCTTATTATATGATTAAATGACTAAGTGGACCACTAAAGGATTAAATTAAACATAAAATGTGGCTGATGTAAGGCCACTATACCCATCAGAATGTTCATCTTCCTCATTTCATAAACATTGCCGTGAATGGAGGTGAGAGGAACTCCATAGCCATTTTTCATGCAAGCTTTCTTAACTCTCCATTTTCAACTCCAACCTCTTGGGTTCCTTCATGAAACTTTGTCTACACATCACAAGGAAGATATTGATACCAATTTTGAGAAGTTTGGTGAAGGTTTAGCAAGTTACAATTAAAGGTAAGTTTGCATTTTTGAGAATTTCCTTGTTAAACTTTATGTTTATGTTATGGGTGTTAGTTTTGTGAAGGAAATTTTGAAGTTTAAATAGTTATTGAGATAGCCATTTTTGGACAGCCATGGGTCACGTTTTTGATGAGGTATTTGTGTATATAATTGATGAGAAATAATGTTAATCATGGTGATTTAGTAACCTAGTGATTTAATGCATGTATATATGGTGAATGATGCACTTGGATGGGAATTGGTAACTTGGACAGCACTTTGATGTTGAAGGACAAATTTGGGCAGCCTTGGGGACACTTGAATAAATGTGTATATTCATGGGAGTGTTGGCAGAATTGTGGCATTAAGGAATGAAGGATATGTGTATGAAATTATTGTGTAAAGTGTATGTGAGAATTAGTGGTGTTTAGGTGTGTATGTAATGGTATTGAGATATTGTAAATGTGAATTATATTTGGTGTGTTGAGGGTAATGGTAATCTGCCCAAAATAATGTTAATGTAAAGTAGATTATACTGTGGTTAATGCACCAAAACAGATTGGTAGGGAAGTGAACCAAATTGCAAGGTATATGTGTGTTTGAAGTGGGGTGTGAAATGCATATTGAGGGCAGTGTACATTTTAGCCCATAACCTGAAATGTGTAACCTCAATTGGTATGAGACCAATTTGAGGTGAAACTAGGCACAAAATGTGCCAACTTTCATTGAGAGAACATACCAAAATTCTGCTTGCAAGGTGATGTGAAAAATGACCAATTCGGATTAGGTACACTTGAGACCTAAAACTGACCATTTGGGCAGCAGTGAGTGTTTAGGCCATAACTCACTCAAAACAGGTCCAATTGACCTGAAATTTTAACCATGAATAGTTAAGACCCATACCTACAAGTCTTATGAAGACACCAAAGCCCAGAAATGACCATAAGCAAGTCAAAAGCTTGCACAAGTTCGGGTCCAAAACTGGCCGAACCAGAGTTGACCAAATTGACCTAAAATTGACCTAAAATGGTACCATTTGACCAGCAATAGTATAATGACCATAACTTGGTCTACTTAACTCGGATTGACCTGAAATTTTGCCCCGCGTGCAATAAGACCTAGATCTACAAGTTTGTAGTTTCGACCGAGACTCGAAAACCGAGGGAACTAGATCGTCCGGTTAGGTCAAACCAGTGTCCCGGAATCCAGCAATTTGCATTAAAATGCACTAAGCAAGGAAATGACTTTGGTAAAACATACCAAACCTAAAACCTTATCGAATGTGACATATTAACGATACTAAAACCTAATGTACCTAAAACGCAATGAGGGCCGGTATATTAGGTGATTAAGTGAATAATTGAGTTCATTGCATTGTTTACCAAACACCATCGATAGAGACAGTTTAATTTAGTACTGAAACACTTCAAATTGTGTTTCTCAGTTAACAAGGACTCAGCAAAAGGGAAAGAAATACTGAGTCAGGACCAGGAGACAAATATCAGAGGTTTGTGCACAACGACTATTTCTTTTGAATTTTTCAATTGAAATGAATTATGACTATTATACATTATTATTTTAAATTGTGTTTGTGCACAACGGCTATTGCTTTTGAATTTTTCAATTGAAATAAATATTGAATATTTGTATATTATTGTTTTAAATTGTGTTTGTGCACAACAACTGTTTCTTTTGAATTATTTTCAATGGAAATAAATATTGACTATTTGCATATCATTGTTTTAAATTGTGGAAATGTGTTTGGTGGACACTTATTGATTGAAAAACATTGTGAATGGTTTGAAACTGTGAAAAATTGTTTGAATGGTATTTGATGGATACTTATTGATTGAAAAGCACTGTAAATGGTTTTTGTGGAAATTGAAGTGAATTACGAATTGTGTTGCCATTTTGTGAATGAAATTATAACTTTGGAAATTTATTGGATTCTTACGGATCATTTGAATAAAATGTTTGGAATTGTTTTGACTCACAATTGGCATGACACTGATAATATGTTCCTCCTCCATTAATGGGGTGAGTGTGATTATTCCTCCCTCTTTGACTTATCGATGCAGGGTGAGTATGATTATGTTCCTCCCTCTTTGACTTCGACCGAGGTGAGTATGGATGAGTACTCATTAAATAGCTAGCTTCCTCCCTCATTGATTTCGATTATTGGGGTGAGTATGTCTTGTCGTGGTGTACAACACGGCATATATGGAAAAATTGTGTCATGACTTAAATTGTGATATTGATTGGCAACACTGTATTCTCGATTATTTGATCGAATGGTGTTATTGATTTGCAAAGCGATATTATTCAATTATTTGATCGAATTGTGTTATTGATTTGCAAAGCGATATTATTGATTATTTGATCAAATTGTGTCATTGATTGGAAAAAGCGTGTTATTGATAATTTGATCAAATTGTGTATGAATTGGCAATACGGTATTCTTAAGCTATTTGACTAAATTGTGTTATTATGAATTTTGATAATTTGTGAATTGGAGTTTAAATTCCTTATGACATTCATTGTCTTGAAATCAACTATGGTTTTAAGTATCCACTAATGATATGATTTATGAATTGTGATTTAAAATTGTATTTGGTTAATGTTGTGCACCTTGAGACATTGTCTCGTGATAGCTTTATTCTTTGTCATGGTAGAGAGATAGACAGGCAGACTAGAATTTGCTAGTACCGCCAATGAGAGATTTTGGGTATAATGAGTATACCATATGTGGCATTTTGTCAGTAATGTATATTCACTTTATGTATATTTTGTTCTTGGTTTTGAGCATTTTTAAATTTAAGTTTTATAATAAAGTTGTAAAATAATTATGAGTTATTTGTCTTGTAAAAATTGTGTTATATTTTTGTATCTTAGTCTTTGAAAATCACTGTGGATTTTACTTGAGAAATGTGTTTTGTTGAAAAAAATGTTGTAGTTGAGATATGAAAATATATTGAAGTGCTTTTACGAGTTTTCAAGAAGCTGTTTGTCCAAAATACAAATGGCACCTTGCCAAAATTTTCTGAATACTCCAAATAAATCAAATGAGTTAGTTGTTTCACTTGATTCACCAAAGTCTTTCACACTGTAAATAGTGCTCGCCTTTGTAAAAGAAGAAAAGTTTTAAAATCCCTTGTAGTGTATTTAATGGATTATCGATGAAGCGGAGTTGGTAATTCATTAGGTATACTCTGGGATCATGTTATGCCTTACAGAGGGTAGGGTGTGACATGTTTTAGTGGTATCGAGCAATGGTTTTAAAGTGAATTTGAATCGTGAATTTGAAATCTTTATGTCGGTAACTACAATTTGCTCAAATGTTTGATACATACGTACATTACATTATAAATATGCACTAACGGGAGAAATCTCCTTGTATTATTATACAGAGGTCGGGAAATAAATTTTGATGCATTAGTGACTAGTCCTTTAGGATAAGGATTGTGATAACAAGTGAAATTAGTTTTGGAAGAGTATATCGGCGAAAAGTATTTTCTGACACACCATAAAATTATAAGCTAATTGGCCAGCCTACTTAAAGTAAGGCAAGAGGACGTAAATGTAAGATGCGATAATGGAATTGCTCTAGATGAGGGCAAGGAGGTTACTGTTAGAAATTGCTAATGGATATTGTAATCAGAATAAGATTCGAATATCAGTGAATTCAAAAAGAATAAAAGATAACAAAGTTTGATCTATTGGGATGTATCGTAGTAACTATGCAATGTTCTTGATGTTTATACTGTAAGCTGCAGATTACAGTACTGACTTGAGATTATTGTGTAGAGCTACGTACTACCCAATAGTACACCTAGATAAGAATAGTTGCCAACGGCATCTATTTTGGTATAGTTATGCCATGACAGAATTTAATTGTTAGAAATAAGTTTGAAAATCCTACTTAGGGATCTAAAACTCAAAAGTTAAAATATCGAAGGTTATAGTTCAGTACAAAAGGAAGTAAGTTATAGAATATTGTGGATAAAAAGAGTTATGAAAGTAGAGAATTGAACAGTTGATTCATGTGTAACAAAGAAATATTACAAATGTGAGGAAGACTATGGACTAGAATGGTCAGAGGACCAATGACTGATGAATGATTCTAACATGACCTCAAGGGTCATTCAAGGAGCAACGTGAACCGAAATATTAGACAACATAATAGTAAGAGGAGATTGGGGTTATCCAAGCAAATTAAACATTGTATTAGATTGTTAAAAGTCTTACGACCATATAGAAAGGAGAAAATAAACGTATGACTATTGTAAGATGGCTATTGGGTAAAAATTTCGAGACGAAATTTATTTAAGGGGGGGAGAATTGTAACACCCCTAAGTTCGGTAGTGCGTTACAGACAGGTGACCGATGTTGTCCTGACAGCTAGGATGCTTAGAACTACACTTCAATATGAGTGAGGAGACATAAAATAATGAAATACAAGAAAAGAAAGTACAAGAAAAACAAAGGAAAAATGATAGCAAAGAAATGTGATCAAGTTAAGCAGTAGGAAACCTAGCGATGGGTGACATGCAGGAAGTCACGGCGTGGACCGTTGATCGCCCTAGATCGGGGAACCACGGAAAAACATTTTAGGACATAAATAGAACCTTATGGAAGGATTAATCTCATTAGAAAGATTAAAGAAAAATTAAATAATTAGTACAAAGAAAAGTGAGAAATTGAAAAAGCAGACAAAATACGATGTTACAGAAAAATCGGGACGAATCTTAACAGGGGCATTATGGTCATTTGACACCCCGAATTGTCTTTTGACCTAAATGTCCATTAAAAATAAATAGCATTACACTAAGAAAATAAAATGAAAAATTAAATTGGTGGTACCTAAAATAAATAGTGGAAAATCATGGGTTAATGTGGAATAAATGCACATTTAGCTTATTATATGATTAAATGACTAAGTGGACCACTAAAGGATTAAATTAAACATAAAATGTGGCTGATGTAAGGCCACTATACCCATCAGAATGTTCATCTTCCTCATTTCATAAACATTGCCGTGAATGGAGGTGAGAGGAACTCCATAGCCATTTATAATGCAAGCTTTCTTAACTCTCCATTTTCAACTCCAACCTCTTGGGTTCCTTCATGAAACTTTGTCTACACATCACAAGGAAGATATTGATACCAATTTTGAGAAGTTTGGTGAAGGTTTAGCAAGTTACAATTAAAGGTAAGTTTGCATTTTTGAGAATTTCCTTGTTAAACTTTATGTTTATGTTATGGGTGTTAGTTTTGTGAAGGAAATTTTGAAGTTTAAATAGTTATTGAGATAGCCATTTTTGGACAGCCATGGGTCACGTTTTTGATGAGGTATTTGTGTATATAATTGATGAGAAATAATGTTAATCATGGTGATTTAGTAACCTAGTGATTTAATGCATGTATATATGGTGAATGATGCACTTGGATGGGAATTGGTAACTTGGACAGCACTTTGATGTTGAAGGACAAATTTGGGCCGCGGTGGGGCCACATGAATAAATGTGTATATTCATGGGAGTGTTGGCAGAATTGTGGCATTAAGGAATGAAGGATATGTGTATGAAATTATTGTGTAAAGTGTATGTGAGAATTAGTGGTGTTTAGGTGTGTATGTAATGGTATTGAGATATTGTAAATGTGAATTATATTTGGTGTGTTGAGGGTAATGGTAATCTGCCCAAAATAATGTTAATGTAAAGTAGATTATACTGTGGTTAATGCACCAAAACAGATTGGTAGGGAAGTGAACCAAATTGCAAGGTATATGTGTGTTTGAAGTGGGGTGTGAAATGCATATTGAGGGCAGTGTACATTTTAGCCCATAACCTGAAATGTGTAACCTCAATTGGTATGAGACCAATTTGAGGTGAAACTAGGCACAAAATGTGCCAACTTTCATTGAGAGAACATACCAAAATTCTGCTTGCAAGGTGATGTGAAAAATGACCAATTCGGATTAGGTACACTTGAGACCTAAAAACTGACCATTTGGGCAGCAGTGAGTGTTTAGGCCATAACTCACTCAAAACAGGTCCAATTGACCTGAAATTTTAACCATGAATAGTTAAGACCCATACCTACAAGTCTTATGAAGACACCAAAGCCCAGAAATGACCATAAGCAAGTCAAAAGCTTGCACAAGTTCGGGTCAAAACTGGCCGAACCAGAGTTGACCAAATTGACCTAAAATTGACCTAAAATGGTACCATTTGACCAGCAATAGTATAATGACCATAACTTGGTCTACTTAACTCGGATTGACCTGAAATTTTGCCCCGCGTGCAATAAGACCTAGATCTACAAGTTTGTAGTTTCGACCGAGACTCGAAAACCGAGAGAACTAGATCGTCCGGTTAGGTCAAACCAGTGTCCCGGAATCCAGCAATTTGCATTAAAATGCACTAAGCAAGGAAATGACTTTGGTAAAACATACCAAACCTAAAACCTTATCGAATGTGACATATTAACGATACTAAAACCTAATGTACCTAAAACGCAATGAGGGCCAGTATATTAGGTGATTAAGTGAATAATTGAGTTCAGTGCATTGTTTACCAAACACCATCGATAGAGACAGTTTAATTTAGTACTGAAACACTTCAAATTGTGTTTCTCAGTTAACAAGGACTCAGCAAAAGGGAAAGAAATACTGAGTCAGGACCAAGAGACAAATATCAGAGGTTTGTGCACAACGACTATTTCTTTTGAATTTTTCAATTGAAATGAATTATGACTATTATACATTATTATTTTAAATTGTGTTTGTGCACAACGGCTATTGCTTTTGAATTTTTCAATTGAAATAAATATTGAATATTTGTATATTATTGTTTTAAATTGTGTTTGTGCACAACAACTGTTTCTTTTGAATTATTTTCAATGGAAATAAATATTGACTATTTGCATATCATTGTTTTAAATTGTGGAAATGTGTTTGGTGGACACTTATTGATTGAAAAACATTGTGAATGGTTTGAAATCGTGAAAAATTGTTTGAATGGTATTTGATGGATACTTATTGATTGAAAAGCAATCGTAAATGGTTTTGTGGAAATTGAAGTGAATTACGAATTGTGTTGCCATTTTGTGAATGAAATTATAACTTTGGAAATTTATTGGATTCTTACGGATCATTTGAATAAAATGTTTGGAATTGTTTTGACTTACAATTGGCATGACATCGATAATATGTTCCTCCTCCATTAATGGGGTGAGTGTGATTATTCCTCCTCTTTGACTTATCACCGGGGTGAGTATGATTATGTTCCTCCTCTTTGACTTCCCACCGAGGTGAGTATGGATGAGTACTCATTAAATAGCTAGCTTCCTCCTCATTGATTTCGATTATTGGGGTGAGTATGTCTTGTCGTGGTGTACAACACGGCATATATGGAAAAATTGTGTCATGACTTAAATTGTGATATTGATTGGCAACACCGTATTCTCCAGTTATTTGATCGAATGGTGTTATTGATTTGCAAAACGATATTATTCAATTATTTGATCGAATTGTGTTATTGATTTGCAAAACGATATTATTCAGTTATTTGATCAAATTGTGTCATTGATTGGAAAAAACTGTGTTATTCAGTAATTTGATCAAATTGTGTATGAATTGGCAATACGGTATTCTTAAGCTATTTGACTAAATTGTGTTATTATGAATTTTGATAATTTGTGAATTGGAGTTTAAATTCCTTATGACATTCATTGTCTTGAAATCAACTATGGTTTTAAGTATCCACTAATGATATGATTTATGAATTGTGATTTAAAATTGTATTTGGTTAATGTTGTGCACCACTGAGACATTGTCTCAAATGATAGCTTTTATTGCCGCAGTAGAGAGATAGACAGTAAGCAGACTAGGTCGCTAGTACCGCCAATGAGAGATTTTGGGTATAATGAGTATACCATATGTGGCATTTTGTAATCAGAATGTATATTCACCGTATGTATATTTTGTTCTTGGTTTTGAGCATTTGTAAATTTAAGTTGTATAATAAAGTTGTAAAATAATTATGAGTTATTTGGCTTGTAAAAATTGTGTTTATTTTTGTATCTTAGTCTTTGAAAATCACTGTGGATTTGACTTGAGAAATGTGTTGTGTTGATAAAAATGTTGGAGTTGAGATTTGAAAATATATTGAAGTGCTTTTTACTGAGTTTTCAAGAACTGCTTTGTCCAAAATACAAATGGCACCTTGCCAAAATTTTTACAGATACTCCAAATAAATCAAATGAGTTAGTTGTTTCACTTGATTCACCAAAGTCTTTCACACTGTAAATAGTGCTCGCCATCGTAAAAGAAGAAAAGTTTTAAAATCCCTTGTAGTGTATTTAATGGATTATCGATGAAGCGGAGTTGGTAATTCATTAGGTATACTACTGGGATCATGTTATGCCTTACAGAGGGTAGGGTGTGACATGTTTTAGTGGTATCGAGCAATGGTTTTAAAGTGAATTTGAATGTGAATTTGAAATCTTTATGTCGGTAACTACAACTGCTCAAATGTTTGATACATACAGTACATTACATTATAAATATGCACTAACGGGAGGAAATCTCCTTGTATTATTGTACAGGAGGTCAGGGAAATAAATTTTGATGCATTAGTGACTAGTCCTTTAGGATAAGGATTGTGATAACAAGTGAAATTAGTTTTGGAAGAGTTTATCGGCGAAAAGTATTTGCTGACACACCATAAAATTATAAGCTAATTGGCGAGCCTACTTAATGTAAGGCAAGAGGACGTAAATGTAAGATGCAGTAATGGAATTGCTCTAGATGAGGGCAAGGAGGTTACTGTTAGAAATTGCTAATGGATATTGTAATCAGAATAAGATTCGAATATCAGTGAATTCAAAAAGAATAAAAGATAACAAAGTTTGATCTATTGGGATGTATCGTAGTAACTATGCAATGTTCTTGATGTTTATACTGTAAGCTGCAGATTACAGTACTGACTTGAGATTATTGTGTAGAGCTACGTACTACCCAATAGTACACCTAGATAAGAATAGTTGCCAACGGCATCTATTTTGGTATAGTTATGCCATGACAGAATTTAATTGTTAGAAATAAGTTTGAAAATCCTACTTAGGGATCTAAAACTCAAAAGTTAAAATATCGAAAGGTTATAGTTCAGTACAAAAGGAAGTAAGTTATAGAATATTGACAGATAAAAAGAGTTATGAAAGTAGAGAATTGAACAGTTGATTCATGTGTAACAAAGAAATATTGCAAATGTGAGGAAGACTATGGACTAGAATGGTCAGAGGACCAATGACTAATGAATGATTCTAACATGACCTCAAGGGTCATTCAAGGAGCAACGTGAACCGAAATATTAGACAACATAATAGTAAGAGGAGATTGGGGTTATCCAAGCAAATTAAACATTGTATTAGATTGTTAAAAGTCTTACGACCATATAGAAAGGAGAAAATAAACGTATGACTATTGTAAGATGGCTATTGGGTAAAAATTTCGAGACGAAATTTATTTAAGGGGGGGAGAATTGTAACACCCCTAAGTTCGGTAGTGCGTTCTGCTGTACCGGTGACCAGTGTTGTCCGGACAGCTAGGATGCTTAGAACTACACTTCAATATGAGTGAGGAGACATAAAATAATGAAATACAAGAAAAGAAAGTACAAGAAAAACAAAGGAAAAATGATAGCAAAGAAATGTGATCAAGTTAAGCAGTAGGAAACCTAGCGATGGGTGATCATGCACAGGAAGTCACGGCGTGGACCGTTGACTGGCCCTAGACTGCGGGGAACCCTGGAAAAACATTTTAGGACATAAATAGAACCTTATGGAAGGATTAATCTCATTAGAAAGATTAAAGAAAAATTAAATAATTAGTACAAAGAAAAGTGAGAAATTGAAAAACAGACAAAATACGATGTTACCGAAAAATCGGGAACGTAACAGGGGCATTATGGTCATTTGACACCCCGAATTGTCTTTTGACCTAAATGTCCATTAAAAATAAATAGCATTACACTAAGAAAATAAAATGAAAAATTAAATTGGTGGTACCTAAAATAAATAGTGGAAAATCATGGGTTAATGTGGAATAAATGCACATTTAGCTTATTATATGATTAAATGACTAAGTGGACCACTAAAGGATTAAATTAAACATAAAATGTGGCTGATGTAAGGCCACTATACCCATCAGAATGTTCATCTTCCTCATTTCATAAACATTGCCGTGAATGGAGGTGAGAGGAACTCCATAGCCATTTTTCATGCAAGCTTTCTTAACTCTCCATTTTCAACTCCAACCTCTTGGGTTCCTTCATGAAACTTTGTCTACACATCACAAGGAAGATATTGATACCAATTTTGAGAAGTTTGGTGAAGGTTTAGCAAGTTACAATTAAAGGTAAGTTTGCATTTTTGAGAATTTCCTTGTTAAACTTTATGTTTATGTTATGGGTGTTAGTTTTGTGAAGGAAATTTTGAAGTTTAAATAGTTATTGAGATAGCCATTTTTGGACAGCCATGGGTCACGTTTTTGATGAGGTATTTGTGTATATAATTGATGAGAAATAATGTTAATCATGGTGATTTAGTAACCTAGTGATTTAATGCATGTATATATGGTGAATGATGCACTTGGATGGGAATTGGTAACTTGGACAGCACTTTGATGTTGAAGGACAAATTTGGGCAGCCTTGGGGACACTTGAATAAATGTGTATATTCATGGGAGTGTTGGCAGAATTGTGGCATTAAGGAATGAAGGATATGTGTATGAAATTATTGTGTAAAGTGTATGTGAGAATTAGTGGTGTTTAGGTGTGTATGTAATGGTATTGAGATATTGTAAATGTGAATTATATTTGGTGTGTTGAGGGTAATGGTAATCTGCCCAAAATAATGTTAATGTAAAGTAGATTATACTGTGGTTAATGCACCAAAACAGATTGGTAGGGAAGTGAACCAAATTGCAAGGTATATGTGTGTTTGAAGTGGGGTGTGAAATGCATATTGAGGGCAGTGTACATTTTAGCCCATAACCTGAAATGTGTAACCTCAATTGGTATGAGACCAATTTGAGGTGAAACTAGGCACAAAATGTGCCAACTTTCATTGAGAGAACATACCAAAATTCTGCTTGCAAGGTGATGTGAAAAATGACCAATTCGGATTAGGTACACTTGAGACCTAAAACTGACCATTTGGGCAGCAGTGAGTGTTTAGGCCATAACTCACTCAAAACAGGTCCAATTGACCTGAAATTTTAACCATGAATAGTTAAGACCCATACCTACAAGTCTTATGAAGACACCAAAGCCCAGAAATGACCATAAGCAAGTCAAAAGCTTGCACAAGTTCGGGTCCAAAACTGGCCGAACCAGAGTTGACCAAATTGACCTAAAATTGACCTAAAATGGTACCATTTGACCAGCAATAGTATAATGACCATAACTTGGTCTACTTAACTCGGATTGACCTGAAATTTTGCCCGCGTGCAATAAGACCTAGATCTACAAGTTTGTAGTTTCGACCGAGACTCGAAAACCGAGGAACTAGATCGTCCGGTTAGGTCAAACCAGTGTCCCGGAATCCAGCAATTTGCATTAAAATGCACTAAGCAAGGAAATGACTTTGGTAAAACATACCAAACCTAAAACCTTATCGAATGTGACATATTAACGATACTAAAACCTAATGTACCTAAAACGCAATGAGGGCCAGTATATTAGGTGATTAAGTGAATAATTGAGTTCAGTGCATTGTTTACCAAACACCATCGATAGAGACAGTTTAATTTAGTACTGAAACACTTAAAATTGTGTTTCTCGGTTAACAAGGACTCAAAGAAAAGGGAAAGAAATCTTGAGTCAGGACCAAGAGACAAATATCAGAGGTTTGTGCACAACGACTATTTCTTTTGAATTTTTCAATTGAAATGAATTATGACTATTATACATTATTATTTTAAATTGTGTTTGTGCACAACGGCTATTGCTTTTGAATTTTTCAATTGAAATAAATATTGAATATTTGTATATTATTGTTTTAAATTGTGTTTGTGCACAACAACTGTTTCTTTTGAATTATTTTCAATGGAAATAAATATTGACTATTTGCATATCATTGTTTTAAATTGTGGAAATGTGTTTGGTGGACACTTATTGATTGAAAAACATTGTGAATGGTTTGAAACTGTGAAAAATTGTTTGAATGGTATTTGATGGATACTTATTGATTGAAAAGCACGTAAATGGTTTTGTGGAAATTGAAGTGAATTACGAATTGTGTTGCCATTTTGTGAATGAAATTATAACTTTGGAAATTTATTGGATTCTTACGGATCATTTGAATAAAATGTTTGGAATTGTTTTGACTCACAATTGGCATGACACTGATAATATGTTCCTCCTCCATTAATGGGGTGAGTGTGATTATTCCTCCCTCTTTGACTTATCGATGCAGGGTGAGTATGATTATGTTCCTCCTCTTTGACTTCGACCGAGGTGAGTATGGATGAGTACTCATTAAATAGCTAGCTTCCTCCCTCATTGATTTCGATTATTGGGGTGAGTATGTCTTGTCGTGGTGTACAACACGGCATATATGGAAAAAATTGTGTCATGACTTAAATTGTGATATTGATTGGCAACACTTGTATTCTCCAGTTATTTGATCGAATGGTGTTATTGATTTGCAAAACGATATTATTCAATTATTTGATCGAATTGTGTTATTGATTTGCAAAACGATATTATTCATTATTTGATCAAATTGTGTCATTGATTGGAAAAAGCGTGTTATTCAAGAATTTGATCAAATTGTGTATGAATTGGCAATACGGTATTCTTAAGCTATTTGACTAAATTGTGTTATTATGAATTTTGATAATTTGTGAATTGGAGTTTAAATTCCTTATGACATTCATTGTCTTGAAATCAACTATGGTTTTAAGTATCCACTAATGATATGATTTATGAATTGTGATTTAAAATTGTATTTGGTTAATGTTGTGCACCATCGAGACATTGTCTCGTGATAGCTTTATTCTTTGCCGCAGTAGAGAGATAGACAGGCGTGCAGACTAGGTCGCTAGTACCGCCAATGAGAGATTTTGGGTATAATGAGTATACCATATGTGGCATTTTGTACTGTAATGTATATTCACTGTATGTATATTTTGTTCTTGGTTTTGAGCAGTTGTAAATTTAAGTTGTATAATAAAGTTGTAAAATAATTATGAGTTATTTGGCTTGTAAAAATTGTGTTATATTTTTGTATCTTAGTCTTTGAAAATCACTGTGGATTTTACTTGAGAAATGTGTTGTGTTGATAAAAATGTTGGAGTTGAGATTTGAAAATATATTGAAGTGCTTTTTACAGGTTTTCTGAAGAACTGTTTTGTCCAAAATACAAATGGCACCTTGCCAAAATTTTTACAGATACTCCAAATAAATCAAATGAGTTAGTTGTTTCACTTCAGTTCACCAAAGTCTTTCACACCTGTAAATAGTGCTCGCATCGTAAAAGAAGAAAAGTTTTTAAAATCCCTTGTAGTGTATTTAATGGATTATCAGTAGACGGAGTTGGTAATTCATTAGGTATACTACGGGATCATGTTATGCCTTACAGAGGGGTAGGGTGTGACAATGTTGACACATGGCATAAGCTTACTTAAAAGAGACAAATGGGCTGGAAATGGAACAAAAAAATCAGACTTCTTCAACCTTTGGGGCAGCCAAAAACGTGGAGAGAGAGAGAGAGAGGAAGAAAAAACTCCATTAAAGCTCACCCAAGCTTCCAACCTCACCAAATCTCACTCCAAAACCCTAGCCTTCTTCACAAAAAAATTAACCTAGCACCTTGAGGACACTTTGGGCAGCAAAAAGAAAGAAAAATCAAGAAGTTTTCTAAGCTAGGGAAACTCTCCAACAAAGGTTAGTGACCTAACCCTAAATTTTTACTTTGAATACATGTTTAGGGACTTGAATAAGTGTGAATTGCAAAGAAAAATTATTGAATACCATTTGGATGGAAACCCTAGATTTTGGGCAGCCATGGTTAGGGTTTGATTGGGTTGAGTTTAATGAAATTGAAAGACTATTATGGCTGCCCGTAACATGTATTTACTAAGTGGATTGATGAAATGCAAGTTAAATGCATGATTTGAGATGTTAGGGTTAGGGTTTGGGGTGGAAAAATGGGACTTTGAGCATGTAATGATGAAAGTGAGTTTTAATGGTCAATTAGTGACCATTTAGTTCTATTTAAATTAAAAATGAAGTGTGTTGAGTGATGGGATTGGGTTTGGTGTGGCTGCCATTAAAGGGACCTGCAGAATGGAGTGGCCTGCAGAATTGGACTTGAGTCCAGCAGGTTTGGGCAGCCATAACTTGAATTGTAGAGGTTCAATTGGTGCAAGGCCAATTAGACATGAAACTAGACACATAATGGCACAACTTTTATGAAGAAATCATGCCCATAAAACCAAACCAAGTAGACCAAAAGCTTGCTCAAATCTGGGTGACCTGCAGGCTGTTTCTGCAGAATACCAAATGAATAGTGACTGTTCATTTGGCCATAACTCAATGTAGAAAGGTCTAATTGACCTGAAATTTTACCAGCAACAAGATGAGATATAGATCAACAACTTTCATGAAGAAATCTACCGCAAATTATGAACAGAACCTATCCAATAAGTGAGTTGCAGTCAGTGACCTGCAGTCTGATTCTGCAGAATGACCAAATGAACAGTGATTGTTCATTTGGCCATAACTCAATGTAGAAAGGTGAAATTGATCTGAAATTTTACCAGCAACAAGCTAAGATATAGACCAACAACTTTCATGAAGAAACCTACCCCAAATTATGACCAGAACCTATCCAACAAGTGAGTTGCAGTCACTGTTCACTGCACTGTGGATATGGTCAGCCCAGAAAAATTTCAATCCGGCCAATTGTGGTTTTTGGACCATAACTTGAGCTACAAAACTCCACATGGAGTGATTCAAAAAAGGAAATTCAACTAGACAAAATAAGGAACAACTTTCATGTTGATCATTTTGCCAAATTCCTACTGCAAAAATGACTAATAGGACAGTAAAAATGAAGCAAGAAAACTGAAATTTCTGCTCAATTAGCATTAAGCTTAGAAATGGTATGGGCAACCAATACCAACAAATTTTGAATGCAAAATGTGGTATGTTGGGATTATTAAAACCAATGTACCTATTGTCTATGCAAAAGTCAACATTTTGGTTGACTAATGAAGTGAATAGTAACACCAAAACTTGAAATTCAAAAATTGTAAAACTCAAAAGTGTAAAATGCCCTAGTATACCTAACAAGATTGGTTTGGATAGCTTGGCATGCCAATAGGGTTCTGTTAGCAGTACTGCATATGGCTTTATGCCATTATGTGTTTCATGGCTTTCCTATGCCATTCTGTGAAATAATAGCCTTTGGCTATGTTATTTGAGTTGATATACTTGGGTTTTAACTCTGATCATTATTACAGCTTATTAGCTATTTTGTTGCACATCGGGAGACACAATGTGACCGATGGTGTGCTGGTCCAAGGTACTTAGTACCTAGTGCCAGTTTACCCGTTTATCCAGTCCAGTCAATTAGTATGGGTTACTCGGGCAATGTTAAAGAACCTTACCAAAATTTTAATTGAATAATAATGCAAATAGTATCAGAAGTTAAGTCTACCAAAAATTGTAAATACACATTCTGCATATTTGTTTTATTTTATTTTATTTCATTTTATTTTATTTTATATTGTCACCACTAAGCAGAATTGCTTAGCGCATCTGTCACACCCTACCCCTCTGTAAGGCATAACATGATCCCGTAGTATACCTAATGAATTACCAACTCCGTCTACTGATAATCCATTAAATACACTACAAGGGATTTTAAAAACTTTTCTTACTTCTTTTACAGTGGTGAGCACTATTTACAGGTGTGAAAGACTTTGGTGAACTGAAGTGAAACAACTAACTCATTTGATTTATTTGGAATATCTGCAAAAATTTTGGCAAGGTGCCATTTGTATTTTGGACAAAACAGTTCTTCAGAAAACCTGTAAAAAACACTTCAATATATTTTCAAATCTCAACTCCAACATTTTTATCAACACAACACATTTCTCAAGTCAAATCCACAGTGATTTTCAAAGACTAAGATACAAAGATATAACACAATTTTTACAAGCCAAATAACTCATAATTATTTTACAACTTTACTGTACAACTTAAATTTACAACTGCTCAAAACCAAGAACAAAATATACATACAGTGAATATACATTACAGTACAAAATGCCACATGTGGTATACTCACTATACCCAAAAATCTCTCACTGGCGATACTAGCAGCCTAGCCTGCTGCCCTGTCTGTCTCTCTACCTGCGACAGCAATAAAAAGCTATCGCTGAGACAATGTCTCAGTGGTGCACAACATTTACCAAATACAAATTTTAAATCATAATTCATAAATCATATCAATAGTGGATACTTAAAACCATAGTTAAATTCAAGACAATAAATGTCAACAAGAATTTAAACTCCATTTGTTAATATCACAATAATTTTCAATAAGTCAGATCATGGTTGAATTCAATAGACAGTATATGTCAATAAGAGTTTAAATCAATTTCACAATCTCACAATACATAATAACACAATTCGATCAAATAACTGAAGAATACAGTGTTGCCAATCTATAACACAATTTAGGCCATGACACAATTTTTTTCCATATATGCCGTGTTGTACACCACGACAAGACATGCTCACCCCAATAATCGAAATCAATGAGGGAGGAAGCTAGCTATATAATGAGAACTCATCCATACTCACCTCAGACTGGGAAGTCAAAGAGGGAGGAACATAATCATACTCACCCGGACTAATAAGTCAAAGAGGAGGAATAATCACACTCACCCAATTAATGGAGGAGGAACATATTATCTTTGTCATTCAAATTTTGATTAAAAACAATTCCAAACATTTTATTCAAATGATACGTAATAATCCAATAAATTTCAAAATTTATAATTTCATTCAGAAAATGGCAACACAATTCGTAATTCACTTCAATTTCCACAAAACCATTTACGTGCTTTTCAATCAATAAGTATCCATCAAATACCATTCAAACAATTTTTCACAGTTTCAAACCATTCACAATGTTTTTCAATCAATAAGTGTCCACCAAACACATTTCCACAATTTAAAACAATGATATGCAAATAGTCAATATTTATTTCCATTGAAAATAATTCAAAAGAAACAGCTTGTTGTGCACAAACCTCGATGATCGCCCTCGATCCGGACTCGATGTTTCCTTCCCTTTTCCCGAGTCTTTGGTAATCGAGAAACACAATTTGAAGTGTTTCAAGACTAATTTAAACTGTCTCTATCGATGGTGTTTGGTAAATAATGCATGAACTCAATTATTCACTTAATCACCTAATATACCGACTCGCTATGCTTTTAGGTAAATTAGGTTTTAGTGTCGTTAATATGTGACATTCGATAGGGTTTTAGGTTTGGTACGCTTTACCAAAGTCATTTCCTTGTTTAGTGCATTTTAATGCAAATTCTCGATTCCGACATCGGTTTGACCTAACCGACGATCTAGTTCCTCGGTTTTCGAGTCTCGGTCGAAACTACAAACTTGTAGATCTAGGTCTTATTGCACGCGGTGCAAAATTTCAGGTCAATCCGAGTTAAGTAGACCAAGTTATGGTCATTATACTATTGCTGGTCAAATGGTACCATTTTAGGTCAATTTTAGGTCAATTTGGTCAATTCTGGTTCGGCCAGTTTTTGGACCCGAACTTGTGTAAGTTTTTTGACTTGCTTATGGTCATTTCTGGGCTTTGGTGTCTTCATAAGACTTGTAGGTATGGGTCTTAACTATTCATGGTTAAAATTTCAGGTCAATTGGACCTGTTTTGAGTGAGTTATGGCCTAAAAACTCACTGCTGCCCAATTGGTCATTTTTCAGGTCCTAATTGCACCTAATCCGAATTGGTCATTTTCTTAGGTCACCTTGCAAGCAGAATTTTGGTATACTTTCTCAATGAAAGTTGGCACATTTTGTGCCTAGTTTCACCTCCAATTGGTCTCATACCAATTGAGGTTACACATTTAAAGTTATAGGTCTATTTGCACACTGCCCTCTATATGTCTTTCAAACCCCAATTCAAACACACATTTAACTTGCTCTACTTTAAATCCCCATACCTAATTCTGATTTTATACCATTCCATATTCATTTATCACTTCTTACTATGGTCAATTTGGACAGAATACAAACATTCTCAATACATCAAATACAACCCTAAACCACAAAGTCCAAATTTAGCAATATATGTACATAAATACACCTATTCATTACATATAATTTCCACTACTAATTTACATACACATTCATCAATTCTTCTATGTCAACATTCACATCAATACATACAATTATTCAAGGGTCCCCAAGCTGCCGAAAACCTTCTTCAACACCACATTGCCCTACAATTCATCAATTCTCATCCAAGTGCTAAAATCACCATATAAACATGAAGTAATTCACTAGGTTATTAAATCATCATGATCAACACCATTTCTCATCAATTATATGCACAAATATCTCATCAAAAACATGACTCCATGGCTGTCCAAAATGAAAACAACAATAACTCTTCAAACTCAAAATTTTCCTTCACAAAACCAAGACCCATAACATGCACACAAAACTTAACAAAGGAATTCTCAAAAAATGTAAACTTACCTTTGATTGTAACTTGCTAAACCTTCACCAAACTTCTCAAAATTGGTATCAATATCTTCCTTGTGATGTGTAGCCAAAGTTTAATGAAGAAACCTAAGAGGTTGGAGTTGAAAATGGAGAGTTAAGAAAGCTTGCATGAAAAATGGCTATGGAGTTTCCTCTCACCTTCATTCACGGCAATGTTGAATTCATGTGGAGAAGATGGAGTTTCAGCTGCATATTAAGTGTACACATGTCCCACTATGTGTTTAATTAATTCCCTTAGTGGTCCACTAAAAAATTAAATCATATTTTAAGCTAAACTTTCACTTAATCCCACATTAAACCCTTGATTTTAGCTATTTATTTTAGGTACCACCAAATTAAATTTTCATTTCATTTTCTAAGTGTAATATTATTTATTTTTAATGGACATTTAGGTCAAAAGACAATTCGGGATGTCAAATGACCATAATGCCCCTGTTCGGGTTATGTTCCCGATTTTTCGGTATTACCGGGTTTTGTCTGTTTTTCGATTTCTCACTTTTCTTTGTACTATTTATTTAATTTTTCGTTGATATTTCTAGTGATATTTATTCTTCAACAAGGGTCTATTTAAGTCCTAAAAATATTTTTCAGGGTTCCATGATCCGTAGCTAGTCAACGGTCCACGCCGTGGTTTCCTGGCAAGGTCACCCATCGCTAGGGTTCTCGGCTCGCTTAACTTGGTTACATTTCTTTGCTATGATTTTTCCTTTGTTTTTCTTGTATTTTCTTTTCTTGTATTTCATTATTTTATGTCTCCTCACTCATATCGAAGTACGATTCTAGGCATCCTAGCTATCCGGACAAAGATGGTCACCGAATGCAGTAACGCATCACCGACCTTAGGGGTGTTACAAAGATCGCTTTGCCACGCATGTGCATCGAGACCTAGCTGGTGAGCCCAGCAGACATCAGACCGGGTGAGCCTTCAGATTTGCATCCGGAGTCCCGAGTCACCTCACACCTGCATTGCATATGGTAGGACATAGGATTTTGGGAGTATTTTGTATTTTGGCATTTTTTATTAATTTGGATTGTAATATAAACTCCTGTAATTATGTATTAATGTAAATATATGAAATTTCATATTATTGAGATTTTCTGCATTATATATGTTGATAAATGAAATTTTGAGAATTATTTGTGAATATGCTTCAAGTGATGAAGTGAACAGAAAAGTTTTCAAAATAATATTGTGTGATTGAGATTGAGATTTTGAGATTGACTTGAATATATAAAATGGAGTTTGGGTTTGGAAATTATTTTGGAAGTGTTTTTAAACAGGTTCAGAAAAACTATTTTTCCAATTTACAGCCGGTACCTTGCCGGATTTTCTATAGAATTTGCGGTTAAATTCAGATTTATCAAAATTGAAAATAAATGAATTATAAAGGGATAAATTGTAATAGAAACATAAATTGGTGCTCCGGCACACTGAGTGGCATAACTTGCTCGGCTACACTGTAGACGGGTAAGGGGTGTCACATTTCGATTATTGGGGTGAGTGTGTCTTGTCGTGGTGTATAACACGGCATGTGCGGAAAAATTGTGTCATGGCCTAAATTGTGTTATTGATTGGCAAAACTGTATTATTCAGTTATTTGATCAAATTGTGTTATTGATTGGCAAAACTGTATTATTCAGTTATTTGATCAAATGGTGTTATTGATTGGCAAAACTGTGTTATTCAATTGTTTGATCAAATTTGTGTTATATGAACTTTGTAAATTGTGAAATGGAATTGTGAATTATTTGATTTGTGAATTGTCAATAAAAGATTTATATATCGCATTTCAAATTGTTATTGTGCAACACTGAGTAAATTTTACTCAGCGATAGCTTTCATTGTTGTCGCAGGTAGACAGACTGATAGGGCAGCAGACTAGGCTGCTAGTGCATTCAGTGAGAGATCATCGGGTATATTGAGTATACCATATTCTGCATTTCGTACAGTAATGTATGTTCACTGTATGTATATAGTGTTCTTAGTTTTGAGCAGTTGTAAATTAAAATTATACATTGAAGTTATAAAATAAATTATAAATTATTTTGGTTTGTAAATATTGTGATATATTTCTTTTATCTCAGCCTTTGAAATTACTGAAAAAAAATTATTGTGGATTTGAGTTGACTAAATGTTGAAGTTTGAGATTGAGAAATATATTTGAAGTGCTTTTTACAGGTTTTTAAAGAACTATTTTATTCAAAATATAGATGGCACTCTGCCAAAATTTTTACAAAAATTGTTAATTATTCAAATGTGCTAGCTGTTTCACTTCAGTTTAAAAAAATTTTAACACCTGTAAATATTGCTCATCACTATAAAAAGAAGTAAGAAAATTTTTAAAATCCCTTGTAGTGTATTTAATGGGTTATCAGTAGACGAAGTTGGTAATTCATTAGGTATACTACGGGATCATGTTATGCCTTACGGAGGGGTAGGGTGTGACAATTTAGGGGAGTCAATATTTCTTAATTCTATTCTGACAAAACAGGTTATTTGTGACTTATTAATAGTCTTGCATAAAGGAATAACTAGTTAAAACACCATGAAGGGAGAGCAAGTTCCAAGCAGGCAGCTATTGGAAACCTTATGCCTTGAAAGAGGGTAATTGGTATGAAGTATTGGAGGAGTTCAATTATGTGCTTATCGAATCATTGGTTATATTCCTAAGTTATCCCCTAAAATGTGTTTTAAAACAGAGTTTTGTTTTGCTTGAGGACAAGTAAAAATTTGAGTTCTAGGGTATTTGATACACTTGTATTATATAGATGTTTTTAAGCATATTTGTATACTATTTCATAACATGTAGGCAAGAAATCTCATGCATAGTCATTAATTTCATTAGCTTTTGTGATTTCCATTGACAAACTCTAAATTCCATGTTTTCTGCATCATTTCAGGTGTTTGGATGAAGTTCCAAGGTATAGGAGTATAAAAGAAAGCTTGGAAAAACACAAAAGGAAGAGAAGTGTTACTGATACACTTTACACGGGTTGTGTAAACAAAGACACAGACTCATGTAACCTACTGCCAAGGGAAAGCTGAAAGAGATAAGGAAGAAATATAGTACACGAGCTGTGTACTCAGACTCATGTAAATCATAGAACCCATGTAAGTCTCTACCTGGCTAGGTTTAAAGAATTCTCTGAAGAACAAAAGTACACGGGTCATGTACTTGGACCCGTGTAACCAACTGCGTCCTGTGTAATCTTCTGTGACATCACGAGATGCAAACCTTCAGAACTTCAGTTAATTACACGGCCCTGGGCCGTGTAGTGATACACGGGCCATGTATCAATCGATAACCAGTTTCCTGATTTCGCTCCACCTTCAGTTTTTGACAGAGAGAAGAGACTCCTAACGCTTTTGGGGACTTTAAAAAAAAAAATGAAGAAAACCTAATCCTAGGCCAACTATTATAAATAAAAGCTGCAAAAGAGAATAGAAAAAAAGAGGAAGAGAGGGGAAATCTCAGAGCCGTATAATCACTTTCTCAAAGCCGTTTAGAGGAGCAAGACATCAGTATCAAGAAGGAGCCTTCAGTCGAAGTTCTAAAAGAACAAAGCTGCAGATCCTCTTCGGTTCTTTCGTTCTATTTCTTTTAGAGGATTTTTATTATCCCTTACTTTATTTTTATCATGTTTGCTGAACTCACCATGAGTGAGTAATTTTCATATTCTAGAATTAGGAGACTAATGCTTGTAATCATTATTATGGACAAACATTAAGTTTTGTTTATTGGATTTGAGATTTGTTCCTTGATTTAATTTCTTGTGATCTTAATGCATGCTATATGTTGGTACCCGCTTAGTATTGATTACAGATATTAATTGAAGGACTGAAAAGTGAAGATTAATATTAGAAAATCAAGATTTTGAACCTAGAAAATCTGGCCTAGATATAGGCTGATGACCTTTGTGGAGTTCCGAAATTAGTCAAAGATCTTAAAGGGTTTTAATTAATTTAATTACTACAAAAGTAGGGTTTAGGTTAATTAAAATACACCTTAGGTGCCTTGAGAGAGGACTTAGGATATCTTAGGATTAATTTCCATCAAGGCAAATGATTCTCAATCCAGTAAATAGACAAGAATACATCCATAGTAAGATTAAAGTGTGAAATCTTAATTCCGAAATTATTTCAAAATAGACTATTCCATTTTAATTTTATTAAATTTTTTATTCTAGCGTTTTAAATAGATAAGTTTCATTCCCTCATTTTATTTGATAGCCTAGACAGCCAAAATCACTGTATAGTTTGGTATTTACTAATTAAATTCCTCATGGGATGATACTCTACTCACTACTTTATTACTTGTTCGTGATCCGTGCACTTGCGGGGTTGTAAAACCAACAAACATGAACCAAAATTTATAACACTTATACTCGATTGTTTCATCACTCATATTCTTAACACCTTAAGAATGGAATATCTAACAAGTTGTTAAAGGATATTTTCAATTAAATTTAAACAATTTAAAATAAAAGAAAAGATATTTTCCATTAAAGAGGAATTAATATTTACAAAATACAAATGATTTGATATGCTTTAGGGCATACTACTAATAATATACCATTTACACTAGAGCTAATCATTACAAAATCTAAGACCCATCTTCTCAAGATGTCAATTTAACTGGTTTTGTATCATGGTCTTGGTAAGTGGATCCGCTGGATTCTCAACTAAAGCTAATTTCTGCATGGCTACATCACTTCTTTCAACTATCTCCCTGATAATATGATAGTGCTTTTCTATGTGTTTGAATTTCTGGTGAGACCTAGGTTCCTTTGCTTGAGCAATAGCACCATTGTTGTGTAACACCCTCACTGTAGCAACTCCGTACATTCTACTGTTCCGGTGACCGGTGTCGGTCCGGACAGCTAGAACGTCCGGAAAAATATTTAAACTAAAGTCAGGAACCATAATTAACTCAAATATTAATGAGAAAAATTTAGTAAAAATTTTAGAAATAAAATACAATCAAGTCAAATGAGCCAGTGCCCAAGCGATGGGTAACCAGAGAGAAGTTGCGGTTCTTGCAACGAGGAGCCCTAGACCCGGGGAAAAATTCATAAAATAATTTTTGGGACTCCAGAGAAGGGTCATTGAGGTTCCTATGGCATTAGAATGCCAAGAAAATATTTAGAAAAATTTTTCAATCGGTACAGACAATTTTGGCCCGTTGAGCCAAACGGAGGGCATTTTGGTCATTTCGCCTTCAGAGGTGATTTTTGGCCGACTTGTCCAGCTAAGTAAATAATTAATATGACATAAAATATGAAGAAACATTACTAAAAATTTAATTGAAATTGAGTAGTGATGAAAAGAAAAGAAAAATCAAAATAAAGCAATTTGTGACATCATAATGATGTCATTTATAAATTACCAACCAATCACAAGCTAATAAGCTTTCTTAAATACTTAAAAGAGACTAAACAAAGACCCAAACAATTAAAAATCCAGCAGCCATCATCCTCCCCAAAGGCAGCCGAAACCCTTGCCTTGCCCAACCTCCATTTCTTCTCTTCATTCAAGCTTGAGAATCTCTCTCACCTTAACTCAAAACCCTTAAGTCCCTTCATTAAAATTGATCACTCAACCTTGCATAACCTTTTGGCAGCCAAGAAAAGGGAAGGAAGTGAAGTTTTAGCTTGGGAAAAATCTGCCACTTAAAGGTTAGTGCACCTATTCACTTGAAACTCTTATATTCCATGATAGTGACTTGATTTGAGTAAGGATTTGTAACTTAAATGAACAAAAATTTGGTGTATACATACCATGGATTTCGGCAGCCTTATAATGGAGTGTTTTGATGGACTTAAAGTGGGTTAGAGATTATGTTTAAACCATGTATGCATGTGGTTAGTGAATGAGTTAGTTAATTAAAGCATGTTGTGAAAACTCATATGGAACTAGGGTTTTGAGGAGTGAAAAATTTGACTTGGCTTAGGAAATTGTTAGAGAACATTTTAATGGTCAATTAGTGACCATTTTAGGTATGTTGACCACAATTTGGACTGAAATATAGCATGGCAAAGTGAATGTGTAGGCTGCCTAAGGACAGCAGCAGAGTGACTGAAATTTCAGTCCACTTGGACTGCCATATCTTTGGCTGTGTTGGTCCAATTGGTGTTTGGCCAATTGGACATGGAACTAGGCTTATAATGGCACATTTTTGCTAAAGAAACCATGCTCAAAAGACTAAAGCAAGAGGAACAGAAGTTGGCCCCAATCCGGATACCCTGCAACAGCACCTGCAGAAATGACCAAATGAACAGTAACTGTTCATTTGGCCATAACTCACTCTAGATATGGTCAATTGACCTGAACTTTTTACATCAACAAGTTAAGACATAGACAAACAACTTTCATGAAGGAATCTACCCCAAATTATGGCCAGAACACATCCAACAAAGTGATTCTAGTCACTGTTCATGTTACTGTAGATATGGTAATTTCTGCAGAATGGAAATCCGGCCAGCTGTGGTTTTTGGACCATATCTGGAGCTACAAAACACCAAATGGAGTGATTCAAAAAAGGAAATTCAACTAGACAAAATAAGGAACAACTTTCATGTTTGTCATTTCTTCAAATTCCCACTGAAACAGTATTCAATGGAACAGTAAAGTTGAGTTACAAAAACTGAAAATTCTGCCTCCCTTGGTTTAAACTTTGAAATGGTATAAATGCTTAATGCCAACAAGTTTTGAATGCCAAATGTGGTATATTGGGAGTGCCAAAGTCAATGTACATATTTTCTATCCAAAAGTCAACATTTTTGTTGACCAATGAGGTGAATAGTGACACCAAAAACTTGAAATTCACAAATTGAAGAATTTAAAAGTTTCAAATGCCCTAGTATACCTAACAAGATTGGTTTGAATAGTTTGGCATGCCAATAGGGTTTAGTTAGCAGTACTGCACATGGCAATATGCCATTCTGTGATTTTATGGCTTTTAGCCATTCTGACCTTGTATTGAGATTTGGCCTTGTGCCTGATGTATTCTGACTTGTTAGTCGTTGCACACCGGGAGATGCATATGTGACCGATGGTGTGACGGCCCGAGGTACTTGATACCCAGTGCCAGTTTACCCGTTTATCCAGTCCAGTCATCTAGGGTAAGTTACTTGGGCAATCCAATGAATGAAAGTGGACGAAGTAAACGACATACAAATTCAAAACAAATTAAACATATACATTCACTACATATTTATTTTCTTACTATTTCTTTTATTTTATTATTGTACCACTAAGCATTATTGCTTAGCGCGTTGCTTTTGCCACGCTAGGTTCTGGAGATACAGATCGTGAGCCCAGTAGACCGCAGACTGGGTGAGTCCATCCTGCAGTTCTGCACAGTGTCCGTGTCACCTCAACGTCTGCAGTGCATTGGTAGGACACTAGGTGTCATTTTGGCATTTTGTAACTAAATTTTTATTTTCTCATATGTATTTGGATCTATGTAATGTATTTTGATATTCATGTAAATAATGAAAGTTATGGTCATGAATGCAAAATTTGAGCATTTATTTGTTGTTTGTATATGAGTATTCTGAGAAATGGATGATTGAGAAATGAATGGTTGAAAAATGTTGAGATTTTGATAAATGGAGTTGAGATGATTGAACCTGAATATTGGAAGTGTTTTTCACAGGTTCCGAAGAACTGTTTTCTCCATTTTTAGCCGGTACTCTGCCTGATTTTCTTTAAAATTTTCGGAACCTCAAATAAATAATACTTTTAATAAATGGCTTAAATAAATTACATTTCATAAATTATATTCAAAAGCATGATATAAATTAATTAAGGTACATAAGAGTGTGCCGGTACATCGTGTGGCATTACTTATTCGGGTATACTGTACACGGGTAAGGGGTGTCACATTTAGTGGTATCAGAGCACAGTTTAGGCGTTTCTGGGCCTAGATTGAGTCCATACCATGCATTGCTTTTGTAAGAGTCGAGGTGACACTAATGCATATCTGTTTATCTTTCTTATTTTGAATAGGATATGGACCCTTCATCACAGAGAGCAGTCGAGGAGGAAGTGGAGAGTCATACTCCACCTGCAGCAGCTAAGACTGGGGGTAGAGGAGAACCTGCTCCGCCAGCTCAAGCAGAGCCTGCTCAGCCTCCACAGGCCATGTTTCAGCAAATGGCCGATTTCTTTAGACAAATGGCCGGGGTAATGCCAGCACCACCACCACCACCAGCTCCACAGCAGAAATCACACCTGGAAAGGCTAAGAAAGTTTGGAGCAGTGGACTTCTATGGTAAGAGAGAAGATGACTCTGTTGCAGCCGAAAGTTGGTTGAACAGAACGGGCAGAGTTCTAAAACAACTCCACTGCACTCCAGAGCAAAACCTGGAAGCTGCCATATCTTTGTTGCAAGATGATGCCTACGAATGGTGGGACACGGTGTCCAGTGAAGTGCAGCCAGAAGCTGTAACTTGGGACTTCTTTCTCTCCAAATTCAAGAAGAAATATGTGGGTACTGTATACTTGGAAGAGAGAAGAAGAGAGTTTATTAACCTGAGGCAGAGACAGCTGTCAGTGGCCGAATATGAGAAGGAATTTGTTCGATTAAGCCGCTATGGCAGGGAGATAGTCCCTAATGAAGCTGAAAGATGTAAGAGATTTGAAGAGGGACTAAATGACAACATCAAGATCCAACTCACTGCCTTGGGAATCACGGAATTTACCAAGTTAGTGGAAGCTGCAATAAAGGTTGAAAAAGTAAGAATAAGTGAGCAGACCAGAAGGGAGAGACAGTAGAAGAGGGGACCGGGTCAGTCTAGCTCATCTCTTGCACCTGGGAAGAAGTTCAAAGGTCCACCTGCATGCAGTCTGGTCAGCCCACAAGGTCGTGGTCACCTCAGGCCTGTGCCCAGCCACGTTCACCCCTAGGAGAGGTCACCCACACCATCGGTGGGTAGCTCACAGGATGGGGTTGAGTGGACCAGCCCCAGCAACTTCTGCTTGTCCACACTGGCTGTAGTGGCACAAGGGGGAGTGTTGGAGAGTGACTGGTGCGTGCTTAAGGTGTGGGTCGAATGAGCATCAGTTAAGGAACTGTCCACGCTGAACTACTACAGCTGCTCCAACACAAGCGCATGCACTGCTCCCGCACTACGAGAGGTAGAAAATCTGTAAATCGAGGTCGTTGGACCATCACAGAGGCTCAGATCTCGAGCGCAGAGAGGCCTGACAGCAGACCACCAGCAAGAGCTTATGCTATTAGAGCTCAGGAGGAGCAAGATGCCCCGGACGTCATCAGGGGTACGTTCTTCCTCTACACTACACCTGTGCATGCATTGGTGGATCCAGGATCCACTCATTCCTACATTTGCATCAACTTACCCGTAGAAAGGGGGATACTAGTAGGGGAGAGTGACCAAGACATTCTGGTCACTAATCCATTGGGCCACAGTGTGGTAGTGAACAAAGTATACAAGGGTTGCCCGTTAAAGATTCAGGGGTATGAATTCTTGGCAGACTTGATTGAGTTGCCTTTCCACGAGTTTGACGTGATTTTGGGAATGGACTGGTTGTCACGTCATCAGGCAATAGTTGATTGCAAATTGAAGAGAATTTCTCTGAAAACTTCTGAGGGTAATGAGATCACAGTTGTGGGGGAAAGGACAGATTTCTTGTCCAATGTCATCTCAGCCACAGTTGCAAGAAGAATGATGAGAAAAGGCTGTGAAGCCTACCTAGCACATGTGGTGGATACTGTGCAAAGCTAAGCCAAACCCGAGTGATATACCCACAGAAGAGACTTCCTGCAGGTATTTCCTGAAGAATTGCCTGGTTTGCCACCAGAAAGGGAAGTTGAATTTGCTATTGAGACACTGCCGGGTACAGCACCCATTTCCATTGCTCCTTATAGAATGGCACCCACTGAATTGAAGGAGTTGAAAACTCAGTTGCAAGAGTTGCTTGATAAGGGGTTTATACGCCCCAGTGTGTCACCATGGGGAGCTCCAGTGCTGTTTGTGAAAAAGAAGGATGGGACTTTGAGGCTATGCATTGATTACCGGCAGTTGAATAAAGTGACAGTGAAGAACAAATATCCGTTGCCTAGAATTGATGATCTGTTTGATCAGTTGAAGGGAGCAGGAGTATTTTCTAAGATTGATCTCAGATCAGGGTATCATCAGTTGAGGGTGAAGGATGCAGATGTGCCAAAGACTGCATTCAGGACCCGATATGGGCATTATGAGTTTCTAGTGATGCCCTTTGGCCTAACAAATGCACCAGCGGCATTCATGGACCTTATGAACCGTATCTTTCACCCACACTTAGATCGGTTCGTAGTGGTCTTTATTGATGATATTTTGGTGTATTCCAAGACCAGGGAAGAACATGATGAGCATTTGAGGATTATTCTGCAAACCCTGAGAGAAAAGAAGCTGTATGCTAAGTTGTCCAAGTGTGACTTTTGGTTGAATGAGATTGCATTCCTTGGACACATAGTGTCAGCTGATGGGATTAGGGTGGATCCCAAGAAAATAGAAGCAGTGATGGAATGGAAGCCTCCCAGAAATACAACTGAGGTCAGAAGCTTCTTGGGGCTAGCTGGGTATTACAGGAGATTTGTGAAGGATTTTCCTAATACCGCTCCAATGACCAAGTTGTTACACAAGAATGTCGATTTGACTGGAATGACAAGTGTCGACTAGTTTTGAGAAGTTGAAGGCTATGTTGACAGAGGCACCAGCAGCACAAAGCCGGTCGTGAAAGGACTTTGTGGTCTATAGTGATGCCTCTCATAATGGGTTAGGGTGTGTATTGATGCAAGAGGGGAAGGTGGTCGCTTATACTTCCAAGTAGCTAAGGCCACATGAACAGAATTACCCTACCCATGATCTAGAGCTTGCAGCAATTATCTTCGCATTGAAGATATGGAGGCATTACTTGTATGGTGAAAAGTGCTACATTTACACGGACCACAAAAGCCTGAAATACTTACCAACCCAGAAAGAGCTCAACCTTAGACAGAGGCGATGGATTGAGTTCCTGAAGGATTATGACTGTGTAATTGACTACCATCCTGGGAAGGCAAATGTAGTTGCTGATGCTTTGAGCAGAAAATCCATCACAGCTTTGAGATCATTGAATGCCCGTCTATCTTTGGTTCGAGATGGAGCTATTTTGGCTGAGTTGCAAGTGAGGCCAAACCTGCTACAGCAGATTTTAGATGGGCAAAAGGCAGATGAAAAGTTAATGGCTATTATGAGCAAAATCCCAGAGGGAAAAGCAACTGAGTATGGGGTGAAAGCAGATGGGTGTCTGTACTACAAAGAAAGACTGTGTGTACCAAATGATGGGGAATTGAAGACCAGTATTCTAAAAGAGGCACACACCAGTGTATATGCTATGCACCCAGGAAGTACAAAGATGTATCATGATCTAAAGCTTCAGTATTGGTGGCCTGGTATGAAGAGGGACATAGCTGACTATGTGACTAAATGCTTGACATGTCAACAAGTCAAGGCAGAGCATCAAGTTCCATCAGGTTTGCTACAGCCTATACGCATACCTGAATGGAAATGGGATCGGGTCACCATGGATTTTGTGAGTGGTCTACCTCTCACTCAGAAGAAACATGATGCAGCATGGGTGATAGTAGATAGATTGACGAAGTCAGCACACTTTCTGCCAGTTAGGACTGACTACTCACTGGAGAAGTTAGCAGAATTGTATATCAGTGAGATAGTTAGACTGCATGGAATTCCACTTTCCATCATATCTGATTGAGACCCAAGGTTTACATCGAGATTTTGGAAGAAGTTGCATGAGTCCTTGGGTACACAACTCCACTTCAGCACAGCATTCCATCCTCAGACGGATGGGCAATCAGAAAGAGTAATCCAGGTAAACAATTGAAACCAATGAAACAAATACACATACTGAACTGAAATGATAATAATAACATGAAATATATGTCAGGTCCTTGAGGATATGCTGAGGAGTTGTGTCATTGAGTTTGAGGGAAGTTGGGATAGATACCTCCCACTGGCAGAATTTGCATACAACAATAGCTACCAAGCTAGCATCCAAATGGCCCCATATGAAGCACTGTATGGGAGAAAATGTAGAACTCCAGTGTGCTGGACTGAATTAGGCGAAGACAAACTGGTAGGGCCAGACCTGGTGAAACAGACTGAGGAGAAAGTGAAACTAATCAAAGCCAACCTGAAGGTTGCCTCGGACAGACAGAAATCTTATGCCGACCTGAAGAGAAAAGAAATAGAATATGTGGTTGGCGACAAAGTGTTCCTCAAGGTGTCACCGTGGAAGAAAGTGCTGAGGTTTGGAAGAAAAGGTAAGTTAAGCCCTAGGTTCATTGGCCCATATGAAGTCATTGAACGTGTGGGTCCAGTGGCCTATAGGCTAGCTTTACCACCAGAGCTGGACAAGATCCACAATGTGTTCTACGTGTCCATGCTTAGAAGATACCGCTCAGATCCTTCGCATGTCATCTCCAGAGAAGAAATTGAAATACAACCGGATTTGACATATGAAGAAGAACCTCTACAAATCCTGGCTCGGGAAGTAAAAGAGTTGAGAAATAAGCAGATTCCACTGGTGAAAGTGCTTTGGAGGCACCACAATACCAAGGAGGCAACTTGGGAAAGTGAAGAGACGATGAGGCAACAGTTCCCTCAACTGTTTGCATCAGATAAATTTCGAGGACGAAATTTACATTAGAGGGGAAGAATTGTAACACCCTCACTGTAGCAACTCCGTACATGCTACTGCTCAAGTGATCGGTCGATGCAGATGACTAGAACGTCCGGAAAAATATTTAAACTAAAGTCAGGAACCATAATTAACTCAAATATTAATGAGAAAAATTTAGTAAAAATTTTAGAAATAAAATACTACCAAGTCAAATGAGCCAGTGCCCAAGCGATGGGTAACCAGAGAGAAGTTGCGGTTCTCGCAACGAGGAGCCCTAGACCCGGGGAAAAATTTATAAAATAATTTTTGGGACTCCAGAGAAGGTTCATTGAGGTTCCTATGGCATTAGAATACCAAGAAAATATTTAGAAAAATTTTTCAATCGGTACAGACAATTTTGGCCCGTTGAGCCAAACGGAGGGCATTTTGGTCATTTTGCCTTCAGAGGTGATTTTTGGCCGACTTGTCCAGCTAAGTAAATAATTAATATGATATAAAATATGAAGAAACATTACTAAAAATTTAATTGAAATTGAGTAGTGATGAAAAGAAAAGAAAAATCAAAATAAAGCAATTTGTGACATCATAATGATGTCATTTATAAATTACCAACCAATCACAAGCTAATAAGCTTTCTTAAATACTTAAAAGAGACAAAACAAAGACCAAAACAATTAAAAATCCAGCAGCCATCATCCTCCCCAAAGGCAGCCGAAACCCTTGCCTTGCCCAACCTCCATTTCTTCTCTTCATTCAAGCTTGAGAATCTCTCTCACCTTAACTCAAAACCCTTAAGTCCCTTCATTAAAATTGATCACTCAACCTTGCATAACCTTTTGGTAGCCAAGAAAAGGGAAGGAAGTGAAGTTTTAGCTTGGGAAAAATCTGCCACTTAAAGGTTAGTGCACCTATTCACTTGAAACTCTTATATTCCATGATAGTGACTTGATTTGAGTAAGGATTTGTAACTTAAATGAACAAAAATTTGGTGTATACATACCATGGATTTCGGCAGCCTTATTGAAGGAACAATAATGGAGTGTTTTGATGGACTTAAAGTGGGTTAGAGATTATGTTTAAACCATGTATGCATGTGGTTAGTGAATGCGTTAGTTAATTAAAGCATGTTGTGAAAACTCATATGGAACTTAGGTTTTGAGGAGTGAAAAATTTTGACTTGGCTTAGGAAATTGTTAGAGAACATTTTAATGGTCAATTAGTGACCATTTTAGGTAAGTTGACCACAATTTGCACTGAAATATAGCATGGCAAAGTGAATGTGTAGGCTACCTAAGGACAGCAGCAGAGTGACTGAAATTTCAGTCCACTTGGACTGCCATATCTTTAGCTGTGTTGGTCCAATTGGTGTTTGGCCAATTGGACATGAAACTAGGCTTATAATGGCACATTTTTGCTGAAGAAACCATGCTCAAAAGACCAAAGCAAGAGGACCAAAAGTTGGCCCCAATCCGGATACCCTGCAACAGTACCTGCAGAAATGACCAAATGTAACTGTTCATTTGGCCATAACTCACTCTAGATATGGTCAATTGACCTGATATTTTTGCAGCAACAAGTTAAGACATAGAAAAACAACTTTCATGAAGGAACCTACCCCAAAATATGGCCAGAACCCATCCAACAAAGTGATTCTAGTCACTGTTCATGTTACTGTAGACATGGTAATTTCTGTAGAATGGAAATCCGGCCAGCTGTGGTTTTTGGACCATATCTAGAGCTACAAAACTCCAAATGGAGTGATTCAAAAAAGGAAATTCAACTAGACAAAATAAGGAACAACTTTCATGTTTGTCATTTCTTCAAATTCCCACTGCAACAGTGTTCAATGGAACAGTAAAATTGAGTTACAAAAACTGAAAATTCTGCCTCCCTTGGTTTAAACTTTGAAATGGTATAAATGCTTAATGCCAACAAGTTTTGAATGCCAAATGTGGTATATTGGGAGTGCCAAAGTCAATGTACATATTTTCTATCCAAAAGTCAACATTTTTGTTGACCAATGAGGTGAATAGTGACACCAAAAACTTGAAATTCACAAATTGAAGAATTTAAAAGTTTCAAATGCCCTAGTATACCTAACAAGATTGGTTTGGATAGTTTGCCATGCCAATAGGGTTCAGTTAGCAGTACTGCACATGGAAATATGCCATTCTGTGATTTTATGGCTTTTAGCCATTCTGACCTTGTATTGAGATTTGGCCTTGTGCCTGATGTATTTACAGCTTGTTAGCTGTTCTGTTGCACACCGGGAGATGCATATGTGACCGATGGTGTGACGGCCCGAGGTACTTGATACCCAGTGCCAGTTTACCCGTTTATCCAGTCCAGTCATCTAGGGTAGGTTACTTGGGCAATCCAATGAATGAAAGTGGACGAAGTAAATGACATACAAATTCAAAACAAATTAAACATATACATTCACTACATATTTATTTTCTTGCTATTTCTTTTATTTTATTATTGCACCACTAAGCATTATTGCTTAGCGCGTTGCTTTTGCCACGCGTAGGTTCTAGAGATACAGATCGTGAGCCCAGTAGGCCGCAGACTGGGTGAGTCCATCCTGCAATTCTGCACAGTGTCCGTGTCACCTCAACTTTTGCAGTGCATTGGTAGGACACTAGGTGTCATTTTGGCATTTTGTAACTAAATTTTTATTTTCTCATATGTATTTGGATCTATGTAATGTATTTTGATATTCTTGTAAATAATGAAAGTTATGGTCATGAATGCAAAATTTGAGCATTTATTTGTTGTTTGTATATGAGTATTCTGAGAAATGGATGATTGAGAAATGAATGGTTGAAAAATGTTGAGATTTTGATAAATGGAGTTGAGATGATTGAACCTGAATATTGGAAGTGTTTTTCACAGGTTCCGAAGAACTGTTTTCTCCATTTTTAGCCGGTACTCTGCCGGATTTTCTTTAAAATTTTTGGAACCTCAAATAAATAATACTTTTAATAAATGGCTTAAATAAATTACATTTCATAAATTATATTCAAAAGCATGATATAAATTAATTAAGGTACATAAGAGTGTGACGGTACACCGTGTGGCATTACTTATTCGGGTATACTGTACATGGGTAAGGGGTGTCACATGTTGTCATAGTAGAGAGGAGCCAGTAACACAATCGAAAGAATAACTCCAAGTTTTGTAACAAATTTCTTTATTCAAACAGCTTCTTTTGCAGCATCAAATGCAGCAATATACTCTGCCTTTGTAGTGGAATCTGTAGTCATTGTCTGCTTGGAACTTTTCTAGCTGACTGCATTTCCATTATAAGTAAACATAAAACCTGAGATAGACTTTCTATCATCCACATCTGATTGGAAATCAAAATCTGTAAATCCATCAAGTTGTAAATCACCTCCTCCATAAATCAAGATTAAATCCTTAGTTATTCTCAACTACTTAAAGATACTTTTGACTACAATCCAGAGTTCTAAACCTGGATTGGATTAAAATCTGCTAGTCAAACAAACAACATAAGTGATATTTGGGCTTGTAGACAACATAACACATATTAGACTTCTAATTGTTGAAGCACATGGAATTCTTGCCATCTTCTCTTTCCTTAGGTGTCTTTGGAGACATTTCTTTGAAAATATGAATACCGTGCCTAATAAGCAATAATCCTTTCTTGGAATCAAGCATGTTGAACCTTTTCAACACCTTTTTCAAGTATAGACTTTTGGATAAATATATCATTCTTTTTTATCTGTCTCTATAAATATGAATTTTCAAAATATAGGTTGCTTCCCCTAAGTCTTCATTGAGAAAGTATTAGACAACTAGATTTTTACAGTTGTTAGCATACAAATATCATTTCCTATTAATAATATGTCATCCACATACAAGACTAGGAAAGTGGTTGCGCTTCCACTAACCTTCTTGTACACACATATCTCATCTTCTTTTTTAATAAAACCAAAAGATTTAATGGCTTTATCAAAACGTATGTTCCAACTCCTCGAAGCTTGTTTTAGACCATAAATGGATCTTTTAACTTTGCATACTTTAGAATCATCCTTGGATTCAAAACCATTAGATTTTTCCATTAAAATGTCTTACTCTATGTATCCATTGAGGAAAGTAGCTTTTGTCACACCCTATCCTTACATAAGGTATGACATGATCCCATAATATGTCCAATGAATTACCAAACTTCGCCTACTGATAGTCCATTAAATATATTACAAGGCATTTTGTACAGTTTCAATTTCTTTCAAGGTGAAAAGAGAAGATAATTATCAATAAAGAACTTTTATTTGGGATTTATATTATAACAATAAATTTTAATTTTTTCGAAATTTCTAGAATTTTTACGGAAATTTTGACAGAGTTTTGTTTGTGAATAGAGAAAACAGTTCTTCAAAACCTGTGAAAAACACTCCCACTATACATTTAAACCACAACTCCATTTAAAAACTCATCATAATCCATTCTCAATCAACACAATTTCAAGCAATTCATTATAAAAAAAAAATTCAAAAGAAACTCAAGGATTTCATTAATAAGAAATAATTGACTTACATTATAAATATTTACACTGATCAAAATAAAATTCTAAAATTTTTATACAACTGCTCAAGTCTAGTTTGTACATACACACAGATACATATACATTAAAAGAAATATTTACGAGGGTATAATCTATATACCTGATAATGTTTACGAAATAATGATTACTTCTCGTCACTAGTAGCCTACTCTACTGCTTTATCTATCTCTTTACCTGCGATAGCAAATGAAAGCTATCGCTGAGCCAAAGACTCAGTGGTGCATAACTTTAAGGAAATAATAATTTACACAACCAACAAATCACAATTTTTTTTCAAACTAAATCAATCGAATTATTAATACATAAAAAATCATGCTTTATTTCTAAAGCTAGAAAATTCCTTAAATAAATCAAATTTCATTCCACAAATCATAAAACAAAATTTTAAAAATTCACACAGCTTGATCATTACACAAATATTCAATTCGTCTCAATAACCAAAGGCTAATGGGGAATGCAAAGGCTAGCTAGCACAAATATATGAGTACTCATTCAATTCGTCCTCAACTAGTACACACCTCAACACTTCAGCCAAAGAGGGAATACAATCTAATTCTTTCCACTTGGCAAGCTAGTGAGGAATTCAAAGCATATAGTCATGTCAACTGTGGTTTCAAACCAATTCAAAAATTTTCCAATTCATCAAACATATTTATCAATTCACAATCATATTCTGTAACACCCCTCACCCGTCTACAGTGTTGCTGAGCAAGGTGTGTCACACGGAGTGCTGGAGCACCTTATCTTATCTTATCATATTTTCTAAGTACTCATTTTAGTAATTCAAATAGCCTTTGTAAGAAATTCATATCAGTTTTGGTTATAATTTAAAACTTTAATAAATTCGAGTTTGCGCAATTTTTACAGAAAATCCGACAGAGTGTCGGCTGTAATTTGGACAAACAGTTCTTCTACACCTGTCAAAAATAATTTCAATATAATACTCAAATTCTCAAACTCAATCTATCTCAACACAATCTCAATAGTTTCTCAGAAAATCTCAACAGATTATCAGAATCTCAATAATTCATTCATTCACATTTATTTTCATAATTTCATTCACACCAAAATAATCTCAAACACATAAAGAAGTACTCAATTTTATTTAATTACAAATTATACAGACATTTACATAAACTTTAAATCATAAAATTTTACAATGTACATGATAAACCTAAGTCTGCTACAAAATACAAAATACAGAATCCACCTAATGTCCTACCATGAATGCACTGTGTGTAGGTGACTCTGGACTCCTACAGATCTGTAGATCACCCAGTCTGGGGTATACTGGGCTCTTTATCTTTACCTCCAGAACCTACGCGTAGCAAAGAGCGACGCACTAAGCAATAATACTTAGTGGTGCTAATATAAAATAAAAATAAACTAAAATAAAATAAAATGATTGGTTATGCAGTTTTGATGCTAATATCTCTTACAGACTAATATTTCAGCAATTCTTAATAAAGTTATGAATTTATTACTTTTTATGTCTTTATTTGGTAATAATTTATTTAGACTTAATTTAGTTATCCCAAGTGACCTAGACAACTGACTAGACTGGATGAACGGGTAAACTGGCACTGGGTAACAAGTACCTCGGGCCATTACACCATCGGTCACAATGTGTATCCCGATGTGCAGAATGGCTAATAAGCCATATAAGTCATAGGGCACAAGGCCAAGCATATCATCATAATCAGATCAGCCACAGGCTGTTATATCACAGATTAACATAATAAGCCACAGAACATAGAATGGCGTGAAGCCATATATGCAGTACTGCTATCAGAACCCTAATGACATGCCAAACTATCCAAACCAATCATACTAGGCATACTAGGGCATGTTATAAATTTTAATGTATAATTCTTTGTATTTAATTTTTATTTATTACTAATCAATTTGCTAGTCAACTTAAAATGTTGACTTTTCATACACAATAGGTAAATTGGTTCTAATATCACCAATATATCACATTTCACTTTCCACATATGTTGGCATTTATTGCCAATCTGATTTCAAAGCTTATTGCATTTTATGTCAATTTTTCACATTTTTGTATGCTATCTTGACCTAGCTAAATGACCTAATTTCCTTGATTTCTGGGTTCTGGTCAAAATAACAATTTTGTAGGTCTATGTCTTATTGAAATTTTGGCACTAATTTCACGTCATTTGGAGTTCTATAGACCAAGTTATGGTTTTTTTATCAAATCTGGGCAGACTGCCTAAACAAAGGCAATTCTGGACATTTTCATTATGGACAGATTTGGTACCCTAACTTGGGCAAGCAATTGGACTTGGTTAATGACATTTCTGGGCTCTGTGATCTTCACAAAAGTTGTAGTCCTATGTCAAAGCTTTCCAATGATATAAATTTCAGGTCATTTGGACCTGTCTGTGGTGAGATATGGCCAAATGAATAAATACTATTCATTTGGTCAAAATTCTGGGTTTGCAATTGGCAATCTAGATTTGTCACACCCTACCCCTCTGTAAGGCATAACATGATCCCGTAGTATACCTAATGAATTACCAACTTCGTCTACTAATAACCTATTAAATACACTACAAGGGATTTTAAAACTTTTCTTACTTCTTTTTACAGTGGTGAGCATTATTTACAGGTGTTAAAATTTTTTTTTTTTGAACTTAAGTGAAAGAGCTAACATATTTGAATTATTAGGAATTTCTGTAAAAATTTTGGCTGAGTGCCCTCTGTATTTTGAATAAAACAGTTTTTCAAATGTAACACCCCCGTAGCATAGCCTGATATATTTCACTATTCCGGTGACCGGTGTTGGTCCGGACAATTAATGGGATTAGGGCCACACTTAAGACAATTTGAGAAGCCATAAACACATAATTAGTAATGTTTAATTAGCTAACTATAAATAAGAAAAACAGAACATAAGAGGTTAAACGAGCCGAGAGTCACAGCGATGAGTGACCTCCTCGCGAACGACTGCGAAGTCGTTTTAAACTCAAATTTCGAACTGTAAAAAGTGACGTTGCGGTCCTTAGGACCCTTATGAACACAGTGGAAAAGAGAAAATCATGAAAAAGAACTGTTAAGTCAGTTAAATAATTAGGTCAGGGAGCCGGAAGAAATATTGGATTATTTACAAACCAGGATGAACTGGCGAGGGGCAATTTGGTCAATTGACCCCGAGAGCTGACTCCTGACCTAACTGTCAAATAAAATCGAAGAAAAGAAAATTTTGGAATTGAGAATTAAATTAAAGAACTAATAGAAAAAAATAAATAAAAAAAAAGAAAAGAAAGAAGATGGAAAAGTCAAAGGGATGACATCATGCATGATGTCATAAAGGCTTAATTAAATTATTTGATTAAATTGGGAATTTTGGTCTTCAAAATGGGATAAAGATAAAGAAAACAAAAGAAAAAAAAAATTAGAAAGCCTCCTTCTTCCCAAGTTGCCGCCCCACCCTCATCCACGAACCCTCCATGGGAACTTTACCATTAAAGCTTGTTTCAAGCTTTTAAACATTCAATTGCTCTTACCTTACCCCAAATTCACCCCTAAAAACTTGTTGTAGTCATTTGAAAAGGAGATTGACCATCAAAGAAAGAAGTAAAGAGGAGAGGAACTAGAGATTTCAAATTCAAGTGAGGTAAGCACATCCATTTGTGAGTTTGAGATTTAGTAGTTGTGTTTATGGTTTGATTAACTTGTAATATGTTTAAAATGAAAAAAAAATTTGTGAGGGACTATTATTGAAATTTCAGCCAGCCATGGATGTAGGAGAGCTTGATGTGGTTTGAATGAATTAACGGTGTTGATAAGCTTGTATGAGTATGGTAGGAGGATAGAGAGGCATAAATATAGTTAAATACAATAATTTAGTAAGTTAGGGTTTATGGAACTTAGGGTTTGTGAACCAAAATTTGGAGAAATTCATAAATGGCATGTTGGACCTATTGTGAAGTGGAATAATGGTCAATTATGACCAAATAACTTGTGTGGGAATGATAGAAAACTAAACCAAATTCGTAGGTCCAATGGTCATGCTGCTGGCAGCATGACCAAACCTACTTTGAAGGACCAAAGCTCAAATTTTACAAGCCTAATGGATATGCCACCAATTGGAGATGAAAATAGACATAAAAGAGCACAATTTTCATTAAGGAACCATGGCCAAAAACTGACCAAAACTTGGTGAAACAATTGACCAAAGTGAAATGATAGCAGGCTGCCGCTGCACTAAACTGACCAAATGAACAGTAACATAACTCGTGTTAGACAGGTCAAATTGACCTGAAATTTGGCCAGGGGTTAGAGGAGATATAGATCTAAAACTTTCATGAAGAACATCACCCCAAATTATGCCATTAACCCATTCAAATTATTGAGAAAAGTTGAGTTACCAAACCTGCAACTCTGCAGATTTTCAGTTGAGCAGTAAGCTTTGGATAGCTATAACTCTCTCTAGAAAACTCGGATTTAGGCGATTCTTGAACCGATGGAAACCTAAGACATAGTAGAACATTTCATATGAGGAAAGTGAGGCCAAATTATGAACTTAACTTGATCAAATTATTGACCAAAGTTGGATCAAAATCTGCCAGAACCCAAAATTGCAGCATGAACAGTGCACGTGAGCAGTAAACTTATTTTGGCCATAACTTGAGCTACAAAATTCTGATTGAGGTGATCCAAAAATGAGAATACACTTAAGACAATAAGGAACATTTTCTACGAAGGAAGTTTTGTCAAATTCCAACAGTAGATCGACCAATGGAACAGTGCAACTTCGGAGAACCAAAACCGAAAATTGGCAATTTTGCCAAAATGACCTAAGCTTTGAGAAAATGACCAAAACCAACAAGTTTAATGACCAAAATGTGGTATGTGGGTGAAGTTAGAGTTCCCATACCTAGTAAGCCTTAAAAAGTCAACTATTTGACTGGAATAGTGCAGTGAATAGTAACCCGAAACACAAAATTTCGAGAACGCCGTATTTAACACGTTAGAGCTAGGTAAATGTGGAGCTAAGTTTATTTTGGATTTGTGTTAAGTTCTAGTACTGAAACATTGTAAAATTGTGTGTTTCAGTTGAAAAGAATATCGGGAAGGAACCCGAGGAACCGAGTCGAGGCTAAGGGACGACTCGTTTGAGGTTTGTGCACAACATATACTTTTATAATCATTTTTTGCATATTATTTTGAATAATGTGAAATATTGGATTATAGCATTCTTATGATGTTTGATTTAAATTGTGAAAGTTATTGTGTATATTTGAAATGACAAAGTTTAGCAAATTGTTAAGATAAGTTTTGAAATCACAGTGTCATGACCATATATTTGAACACCTCACTAGCACGACTAGTGGGGGTAATTAGTTTCGAATTTTGATTCCTTCTCTGGAGAAGTGTTGAGGTGTGCCAGTAGAAGAGGATGTGAATGGATATCCATATATTTGAGCTAGCTAGCCTTGTGATATGATTTCTCTTTAGCCTCTGGCTATTGAGATTCATGTGATTTCTCTTTAGCCTCTGGCTATTGAGATTCTATTTGTTTCGAATGGCAAGATCTAGCTGTGGGTTTTGTGAAATGTGTTTTGATACTTTGAAATGAACTTGGTTTACATTTAAAATCTCACAATGCATGAATTGTATTTAATTTTCATGTTTAGCCAAATCTTTGAATAAATGTGCTTTAAGTTTTGCATAAATATTATTTTAGTATATTGTGCACCACTGAGTCCTAGTACTCAGCGATAGCTTTATTCTTTATCATGCAGATACTGAGACTAGAGGAGCAGCGTGAAATTTCTTGAGGTGTGAGAAGCTACCAGCCTAAAGTTTTCGGGTATAATTTATACCCTAACTATAAATATTTCTTTTGATGTATATATTGCACATAAATGTATGGACATATACATGGGTCTTGAGCAGCTTGTACAAAGTTTGTATAAAAGTTGTAATAAATTTTAGTTTGGACTTTCTGAATGTAAATTTTAGTATGATGAATATATAAATTGTTTATCTTGAATGGAATATGAATAAATGATATTGATGGACAGTATTTTGAAGGAATTATTGAACTTGTGAATTTGAGAAATTGATTGAGATTGAGTATTAAATTGAAGCAGCTGTTAAGAAAAATTTTTAGAAGTGCTTTTTACAGGTATTCGAAGAACGATTTTCTCAAAATACATAGGAAACTCTGTCAAAATTTTTATAAAATTTACGGATAACTAAAATGGACCAAAAATATTAACTAGTTTTAATATTAACTAAATGTTTTAAATACTTATTAGAAAATGCTCACCACTTATCAAAAATAAGAAAATTGTTTTAAAATCCCTTGTAGGGTACTTAATGAGTTATCGGTAGGCGAAGTACAGTAGTTCATTAGGTATTCTACGGGATCATGTTATGCCTTACAAAGGGGTAAGGTGTGACATGTTTTAGTGGTATCAGAGCAAATTTTTGAAGTATGTTTTAAATTGTGAATTTGTGTCTTTCTTTGTTAAGTATGTCACACCCTACCCCTCTGTAAGGCATAACATGATCCCGTAGTATACCTAATGAATTACCAACTCCGTCTACTGATAATCCATTAAATACACTACAAGGGATTTTAAAAACTTTTCTTTCTTCTTTTCTGATGGTGAGCACTATTTACAGGTGTGAAAGACTTTGATGAACTGAAGTGAAACAACTAACTCATTTGATTTATTTGGAATATCTGTAAAAATTTTGGCAAGGTGCCATTTGTATTTTGGACAAAACAGTTCTTCAGAAAACCTGTAAAAAGCACTTCAATATATTTTCAAATCTCAACTCCAACATTTTTATCAACACAACACATTTCTCAAGTCAAATCCACAGTGATTTTCAAAGACTAAGATACAAAGATATAACACAATTTTTACAAGCCAAATAACTCATAATTATTTTACAACTTTCTTGTACAACTTAAATTTACAATCGCTCAAAACCAAGAACAAAATATACATACAGTGAATATACATTCTGATACAAAATGCCACATGTGGTATACTCACTATACCAAAAAATCTCTCATGGCGATACTAGCGACCTAGCCTGCTTTGCCACTGTCTGTCTCTCTACTGCGGCAATAAAGCTATCATTTGAGACAATGTCTCAGTGGTGCACAACATTAACCAAATACAAATTTTAAATCACAATTCATAAATCATATCAATAGTGGATACTTAAAACCATAGTTAAATTCAAGACAATAAATGTCAACAAGAATTTAAACTCCATTTGTTAATATCACAATAATTTTCAATAAGTCAGATCATGGTTGAATTCAATAGATAGTATATATCAATAAGAGTTTAAATCAATTTCACAATCTCACAATACATAATAACACAATTCGATCAAATAACTGAAGAATACAGTGTTGCCAATCTATAACACAATTTAGGCCATGACACAATTTTTCCATATATGCCGTGTTGTACACCACGACAAGACATGCTCACCCCAATAATCGAAATCAATGAGGGAGGAAGCTAGCTATATAATGAGAACTCATCCATACTCACCTCGGTGGGAAGTCAAAGAGGAGGAACATAATCATACTCACCCGGACTAATAAGTCAAAGAGGAGGAATAATCACACTCACCCCATTAATGGAGGAGGAACATATTATCAGTGTCATGCCAATTGTGAGTCAAAACAATTCCAAACATTTTATTCAAATGATCCGTAAGAATCCAATAAATTTCCAAAGTTATAATTTCATTCACAAAATGGCAACACAATTCGTAATTCACTTCAATTTCCACAAAAACCATTTACAGTGCTTTTCAATCAATAAGTATCCATCAAATACCATTCAAACAATTTTTCACAGTTTCAAACCATTCACAATGTTTTTCAATCAATAAGTGTCCACCAAACACATTTCCACAATTTAAAACAATGATATGCAAATAGTCAATATTTATTTCCATTGAAAATAATTCAAAAGAAACAGTTGTTGTGCACAAACCTCTGATATTTGTCTCCTGGTCTTGACTCAGTATTTCTTTCCCTTTTGCTGAGTCCTTGTTAACTGAGAAACACAATTTGAAGTGTTTCAGTGCTAAATTAAACTGTCTCTATCGATGGTGTTTGGTAAATAATGCACTGAACTCAATTATTCACTTAATCACCTAATATACCGACCCTCGATGCGTTTTAGGTAAATTAGGTTTTAGTGTCACTAATATGTCACACTCGATAGGGTTTTAGGTTTGGTACGTTTTACCAAAGTCATTTCCTTGTTTAGTGCATTTTAATGCAACTTGCTGGATTCGGGATCTTGGTTTGACCTAACCGGACGATCTAGTTTCCTCGGTTTTCGGGTCTCGGTCGAAACTACAAACTTGTAGATCTAGGTCTTATTGCACGCGGTGCAAAATTTCAGGTCAATCCGAGTTAAGTAGACCAAGTTATGGTCATTACACTATTGCTGGTCAAGTGGTACCATTTTAGGTCAATTTTAGGTCAAATTGGTCAATTCTGGTTCGGCCAGTTTTTGGACCCGAACTTGTGCAAGTTGTTTGACTTGCTTATGGTCATTTCTGGGTTTTGGTGTCTTCATAAGACTTGTAGGTATAGGTCTTAACTATTCATGGTTAAAATTTCAGGTCAATTGGACCTGGTTTGAGTGAGTTATGGCCTAAATACTCACTGCTGCCCAATTGGTCATTTTTCAGGTCCTAATTGCACCTAATCCGAATTGGTCAAATTTTTAGGTCACCTTGCAAGCAGAATTTTGGCATGGTTTCTCAATGAAAGTTGGCACATTTTGTGCCTAGTTTCACCCCAAATTGGTCTCATACCAATTGAGGTTACACATTCAAGGTTATAGGCTAAAATATTCACTGCCCTCAATATGCATTTCACACCCCAACTTCAAACACATACTCACCTTGCAAGGTTTACTTCCATACCCTACCAAACTGTTTTGGCACATTACCAAAAACATTTTCTACATTACATTAGCATTATTTTGGGCAGATTCCAATCACCCTCAACACACCAAATATCATTCACAATTACAATTTCTAAATACCATTACAACCACACCTAAACATTATAAACTTTACATACACTTTACAACATTCATTCACATACATATCATCAATCCTTCTAGGTCAATATTCTGCCCACTCTTCCTTCAATATACACCATTTCTCAAGTGTCCACAAGCTGCCACAAAACATTCATCAACATCACATTGCCGTACCATATGCCAATTCCCATCAAAGTGCATAATTCACCATATAAACATGCAATAACTCACTAAGTTACTAAATCACCATTATTAACATTCTTTCCCATCAATTATATGCACAAATACCTCATCATAAACGTGACCCATGGCTGTCTAAAATGAAAATAACAATAACTTTTCAAACTTAAAATTTTCCTTCACCAAAATAATACCCATAACATGCACAAAAACTTTAACAAAGGATTTCTCAAAAATGCAAACTTACCTTTATTTGTAACTTGCTAAACCTTCACCAAACTTCTCAAATTGGGTGTCAATATCTTCCTTGTGATGTGTAGACAAAGTTTAATGAAGGAACTCAAGTGTTTGGAGTTGAAATGGAAGGAGGGATCAAGCTTGCATGAAAATGTCCATGGAGTTTTCTCTCCCTTCATTCACGGCTTGGATGGTAAATGAAGAAGATGAAGTGGCTGCTGGACATAGTGGACTTACATCAGCCCCATAATGTGTTTATTTTATTCTCTTAGTGGTCCACTTACTCTAATTAATTCATATTATAAGTTACTTTCACTTAATCCCACATTAAACCCTTAATTCTCACTATTTACTTTAGGTACCACCAATTTAATTTTTCATTTCATTTTCTAAGTGTAATATTATTTATTTTTAATGGAAATTTAGGTCAAAAGACACTTCGGGATGTCAAATGACCATAATGCCCCTGTTCGGGTGGCATTCCTAATTTTTCGGTATTACCGGGTTTTGTCTGTTTTTCGATTTCTCACTTTTCTTTGTACTAATTATTTAATTTTTCTTTGATATTTCTAATGATATTTATTCTTCAACAAGGGTCTATTTATGTCCCAAAAATGTTTTCAGGGTTCCCATGATCGAGGCGATCAACGGTCCACGCCGTGACTTCCCAGTGCGGTCACCCATCGTTAGGTTTCCCGACTCGTTTAACTTGATCACATTTCTTTGCAATCATTTTTCCTTTGTTTTTCTTGTACTTTCTTTTCTTTTATTTCATTATTTTATGTCTCCTCACTCTCATTGAAGTGTGGTTCTAGGCATCCTAGCTGTCCGGACAACACGGGTCACTGGAGCAGCAGAACGCACTACCGAACTTAGGGGTGTTACAATTCTCCCCCCCTTAAATAAATTTCGTCCACGAAATTTTACCCAGTAATCATCTTACAATAGTCATACGTTTATTTTCTCCTTTCTATATGATCGTAAGACTTTTAACAATCTAATACAATGTTTACTTTGTTTGGATAACACCAATCTCCTCTTACTATTATGTTGTCTAATATTTCAGCTCACGTTCCTTCTTGAATGACCCTTGAGGTCATATTAGAATCATTCATCAGGCATTGGTCCTCTGACCATTCTAGTCCATAGTCTTCCTCACATTCGTAATATTTCTTTGTTACATATGAATCAACTGTTCAAGTCTCTACTTCCATAACTCTTTTTATCTGTCAATGTTCTATAACTTACTTCCTTTTGTACTGAACTATAACCTTTCGATATTTTAACTTTTGAGTTTTAGATCCCTAAGTAGGATTTTCAAACTTATTTCTAAAAATTAAAATACGTCACGGCATAACTATGCCAAAACAGATTCCGATGGCAACTATTATCATATAGGGATACAATCGGTTATTACGTACCTCTACAAAATAATCTCAAGTTAGTCTTGTAATGCGACTACGGTATAAACATCAAGAACATTGCATAGTTACTACGATACATCCCAATAGATCAAACTTCGTTATCTTTTATTCTTTTTGAATTCACTGATATTCGAATCTTATTCTGATTACAATATCCATTAGCAATTTCTAACAGTAACCTCCTTGCCCTTATCAAGAGCAATTCCATTACTGCATCTTACTTTTACGTCCTCTTGCCTTACATTAAGTAGGCTCACTAATTAGCTTTATAATTTATGGTGTGTTAGAAAATACTTTTCGCCGATAAACTCTTTCAAAACTAATTTCACTTATTATCACAATCCTTATCTTAAGGGCTAATCACTAATGCGTTAAAATTTATTCCTCTGTAAACGAATAACAACAGAACATATAGTTCTAACATTAATGTAAAAATATGAAAATTCCAGGTCAAACAATACATATATATATCTCAGTTGCTAATTGAGAAAGTACCAGCAATGATGTCAAAAGTCTCAGTCTCTTCTCTGTCGTATAGCGTATACTCTCGTTGAAACATCACCCTGTTTTGGCTGATTCACAGTAGTCTGACTTCTAGGTGTACTACCCCTACCTCTACCTTTGCCTCTACTAACTGATGGTGAACTCTTTGGGGTAGAAACTTGGGTTGATCCCTTTGGTGTAGTAAATGATCGAGCGACACTGGATTTACACAATCCTTAGCAAAATGACCAGTCTCTCCACAATTAAAGCATGCTCCTCTGACTCTATAACATACCCCACTATGTGGTTTACCACAAGTTTCACAAAGTCGATCCGACAGCGCATTTACGGGTTTCTGTTGAGTTGGTGATCGGATCGAGGTGGTTTCTGTCCAAAAGATCTATCTCTCTGACTTCTTACTATCTCTGCGTATCCCCAAAGTTTTCCTCTTTCCGGAGGGACCACTAGAACTTTGTTCTGTGACTTTCCCTCTTTTACGCCTTCTCGATTTCTTTTTCTCAAGAGCCGCTTGATTCAATTCTTTCTAACTCTAGTGCTTGAGAAATAAGTTCAGAAAAGTTGTTATGTTTGAATCTGACCACTTGTAATCTGATACTGGGCTTCAAGCCAGTTTCAAACCTTTTACATCTCTCCCTGTTGGTAGCAAGTAGACTTACTGCATAATGGCTCAGGCGGGAAAATTCCCTTTCATACTCGACCACCGATCGCCCTGTTTTGGACTTAGGAATTCTTGCGACTACGGTCTACATAAGCATCGGGGACATATTTTTGCTGAATTCCACAGGAAGTCATTCCATGTTAGCACTGCAGTTCTATCGCATCGTGGGGAATGGTTTTCCACCAATCATAAGCATCCCCAGTAGCAAAGATACCGAGTACTCAAATCGAGCTCCTGCGTGCAATGCAGTTTCTTGAATACCCTATCCATCCTCTCTAACCATTGTTCGACTTCTAGAGGATCTCATCCCTTAAACTCAGAGCCCCATACTTCATCAATTTGTCATATTGTCTAGCGTAAGACGTGGTTGTACCACCGGTGTGCGTATTGGGACTTGAGTAGGCACATTACCATCCATTTGTTGGAACATTGCAGCCGTCTCGAGCGAATCGAGCAGACTGATGCTGCGAGTGGTGCTCTTGAACCACCGACATTATGTAGGCATGGGGCATCCCCTTGCACCTCAACCTCAATAGATTGATCGACTGAACGATCACCCTCTTCCATAGTCAATGCGAGGATTTTAGATCTCCTAAACCAATAACACAAGGAGATTTCCTCCCGTTAGTGCATATTTATAATGTAATGTCTTGTATGTATCAAACAATGATATTGAGCGGTTATCTTGTGAAGAAAGAATATTCAAATGACAGGTGAAAGCAATTTAAAAACTTTGCTCGATACCACTAAAACATGTCACACCCTACCCCTCTGTAAGGCATAACATGATCCGTAGTATACCTAATGAATTACCAACTCCGTCTCGATAATCCATTAAATACACTACAAGGGATTTTGAAAACTTTCTTACTTCTTTTACGATGGTGAGCACTATTTACAGTGTGAAAGACTTTGATGAATCAAGTGAAACAACTAACTCATTTGATTTATTTGGAATATCTGAAAAATTTTGGCAAGGTGCCATTTGTATTTTGGACAAAGCAGTTCTGTAAAACTCAGAAAAGCACTTCAATATATTTTCAAATCTCAACTCCAACATTTTTATCAACACAACACATTTCTCAAGTCAAATCCACGTGATTTTCAAAGACTAAGATACAAAGATATAACACAATTTTTACAAGCCAAATAACTCATAATTATTTTACAACTTTCTCAGACAACTTAAATTTACAACTGCTCAAAACCAAGAACAAAATATACATACAGTGAATATACATTACAGTACAAAATGCCACATGTGGTATACTCACTATACCCAAAAATCTCTCGCTGGCGATACTAGCGACCTAGCTCGCCGCCTGTCTGTCTCTCTACTGCGACAAAGAATAAAGCTATCATTGAGACAATGTCTCGATGGTGCACAACATTAACCAAATACAAATTTTAAATCACAATTCATAAATCATATCAATAGTGGATACTTAAAACCATAGTTAAATTCAAGACAATAAATGTCAACAAGAATTTAAACTCCATTTGTTAATATCACAATAATTTTCAATAAGTCAGATCATGGTTGAATTCAATAGACAGTATATATCAATAAGAGTTTAAATCAATTTCACAATCTCACAATACATAATAACACAATTCGATCAAATAACTGAAGAATACAGTGTTGCCAATCTATAACACAATTTAGGCCATGACACAATTTTTTCCATATATGCCGTGTTGTACACCACGACAAGACATGCTCACCCCAATAATCGAAATCAATGAGGGAGGAAGCTAGCTATATAATGAGAACTCATCCATACTCACCTCAGACTGGGAAGTCAAAGAGGGAGGAACATAATCATACTCACCCCAGACTAATAAGTCAAAGAGGGAGGAATAATCACACTCACCCCATTAATGGAGGAGGAACATATTATCAGTGTCATGCCAATTGTGAGTCAAAACAATTCCAAACATTTTATTCAAATGATCCGTAAGAATCCAATAAATTTCCAAAGTTATAATTTCATTCACAAAATGGCAACACAATTCGTAATTCACTTCAATTTCCACAAAAACCATTTACAGTGCTTTTCAATCAATAAGTATCCATCAAATACCATTCAAACAATTTTTCACGCTTTCAAACCATTTACAGTGCTTTTCAATCAATAATTATACACCAATAACATTTCCTCTATTTAAAACAATGATATGCAATTAGTCAATATTTATTTCCATTGAAAATAATTCAAAAGAAACTGTTGTTGTGCACAAACCTCGATATTTGTCTCTGGTCTTGACTCAAGATTTCTTTCCCTTTTCGAGTCCTTGTTAATCGAGAAACACAATTTGAAGTGTTTCATTGCTAAATTAAACTGTCTCTATCGATGGTGTTTGGTAAATAATGCATCGAACTCAATTATTCACTTAATCACCTAATATACCGACCCTCGATGCTTTTAGGTAAATTAGGTTTTAGTGTCATTAATATGTCACACTCGATAGGGTTTTAGGTTTGGTACGTTTTACCAAAGTCATTTCCTTGTTTAGTGCATTTTAATGCAACTTGCTAGATTTCGATACTGGTTTGACCTAACCGGACGATCTAGTTCCTCGGTTTTCGGGTCTCGGTCGAAACTACAAACTTGTAGATCTAGGACTTAAAGCAAGCGTAGCAAAATTACAGCTCAATCAGAGTTAAGTAGACCAAGAAATGGTCAATACACTATAGCACGTCAACTGGTACCAATTAAGGTCACTATTAGGTCAAATTGGTCAATTCTGGTTCGGCCAGTTTTGGACCCGAACTTGTGCAAGTTGTTTGACTTGCTTATGGTCATTTCTGGGTTTTGGTGTCTTCATAAGACTTGTAGGTATGGGTCTTAACTATTCATGGTTAAAATTTCAGGTCAATTGGACCTGGTTTGAGTGAGTTATGGCCTAAATACTCACTGCTGCCCAATTGGTCATTTTTCAGGTCCTAATTGCACCTAATCCGAATTGGTCAAATTTTTAGGTCACCTTGCAAGCAGAATTTTGGCATGGTTTCTCAATGAAAGTTGGCACATTTTGTGCCTAGTTTCACCCAAATTGGTCTCATACCAATTGAGGTTACACATTCAAGGTTATAGGCTAAAATATTCACTGCCCTCAATATGCATTTCACACCCCAACTTCAAACACATACTCACCTTGCAAGGTTTACTTCCATACCCTACCAAACTGTTTTGGCACATTACCAAAAACATTTTCTACATTACATTAGCATTATTTTGGGCAGATTCCAATCACCCTCAACACACCAAATATCATTCACAATTACAATTTCTAAATACCATTACAACCACACCTAAACATTATAAACTTTACATACACTTTACAACATTCATTCACATACATATCATCAATCCTTCTAGGTCAATATTCTGCCCACTCTTCCTTCAATATACACCATTTCTCAAGTGTCCACAAGCTGCCACAAAACATTCATCAACATCACATTGCCGTACCATATGCCAATTCCCATCAAAGTGCATAATTCACCATATAAACATGCAATAACTCACTAAGTTACTAAATCACCATTATTAACATTCTTTCCCATCAATTATATGCACAAATACCTCATCATAAACGTGACCCATGGCTGTCCAAAATGAAAATAACAATAACCTTTCAAACTTAAAATTTTCCTTCACCAAACTAATACCCATAACATGCACAAAAACTTTAACAAAGGATTTCTCAAAAATGCAAACTTACCTTTATTTGTAACTTGCTAAACCTTCACCAAACTTCTCAAATTGGGTGTCAATATCTTCCTTGTGATGTGTAGACAAAGTTTAATGAAGGAACTCAAGTGTTTGGAGTTGAAATGGAAGGAGGGATCAAGCTTGCATGAAAATGTCCATGGAGTTTTCTCTCCCTTCATTCACGGCTTGGATGGTAAATGAAGAAGATGAAGTGGCTGCTGGACATAGTGGACTTACATCAGCCCCATAATGTGTTTATTTTATTCTCTTAGTGGTCCACTTACTCTAATTAATTCATATTATAAGTTACTTTCACTTAATCCCACATTAAACCCTTAATTCTCACTATTTACTTTAGGTACCACCAATTTAATTTTTCATTTCATTTTCTAAGTGTAATATTATTTATTTTTAATGGAAATTTAGGTCAAAAGACACTTCGGGATGTCAAATGACCATAATGCCCCTGTTCGGGTAGCATTCCTAATTTTTCGGTATTACCGGGTTTTGTCTGTTTTTCGATTTCTCACTTTTCTTTGTACTAATTATTTAATTTTTCTTTGATATTTCTAATGATATTTATTCTTCAACAAGGGTCTATTTATGTCCCAAAAATGTTTTCCGTGGTTCCCATGATCGAGGCAGATCAACGGTCCACGCCGTGACTTCCAGTCAAGGTCACCCATCGTTAGGTTTCATACTCGTTTAACTTGATCACATTTCTTTGCAATCATTTTTCCTTTGTTTTTCTTGTACTTTCTTTTCTTTTATTTCATTATTTTATGTCTCCTCACTCTCATTGAAGTGTGGTTCTAGGCATCCTAGCTGTCCGGACAACACTGGTCACTGGAGCAGCAGAACGCACTACCGAACTTAGGGGTGTTACAAAGTACAACTGCTCAATGTCCATTTTTGTTACATACGGTGCATTACATCATAAATATGAACTAACGGATGGAAATCTCCATGTGTTATTTATTCAGGAGATACCCTACTTCAGATTGAGATAGAAGAAGGGGATCGCTCAGTTGAGCAGTCTGTTGAAGCTGAGGCACAAGAGGAAGCCCCAGCTTTACCGAATGTCAGTGGGTCAGTAGCACTAGCCCCGCAAATGCCGCAGTTCCCTGCACAGTTTGCACAGCAGATGGCGGCAATGTTTCAGCAAATGGCTGGGGGTATGCCTGCTCAAGCTCCACCCCAAACACCTGTGGCACAACCACTGCCTCCAGCCAGACAATATGATAAATTACTGAAGTATGGGGCTGCAGAATTTAAGGGTACAGTGGACCCTTTGGAGGCAGAGCAATGGCTTGAAAGAATGGACAGAGTATTTAAGAAGCTGCACTGCCAAGATGAACTGAAGTTTGAATATTCTGTGTCGCTACTGCAAGGGGATGCGTATGATTGGTGGAAGACCATCCCCACGGCTTATTTGAACCACGATCTTGACACAGGATGACTTCATCGAGAGTTCGATGAAATACATCCCAGATGCATATGTTGAGCAGAAACTACAAGAATTTTTGAGTCTGAAACAAGGCAATAGATCAGTGGCAGAGTATGAGAGGGAGTTCTCCCACTTAAGTCACCATGCAGGGAGTCTCCTCTCTACCAGCAAGGCAAGATGCAAGAGATTTGAGACTGGTTTGAAGCCCAGCATAAGGATGCAAGTTGTGGGATTTCGACACAGCAACTTCTCAGAACTTATGTCTCAAGCACTTAAACTGGAGAGAATTGAAGCAGAAGCAACCCCAGTAAAGGAAAAAGTCGAGAAATTAGAAAAAGACAAGGGGGAAAAATCAGTTGAACAGAGTTCTGGTGCTACCTCTGGAAAGAAAAAGAAGTTCAGTGGACCCAGCAGGGGTCGAGGTGGAAGATTTGGTAGGGGCCGATTCTCTGGACAGGGACCCCCTAGGTTTGGTCAGCAGTCGAGCAGGGGTTCACATTTTGCCCGCCCCTGTGAGACTTGTGGCAAGATTCATGGGGGGGAGTGTTATTGGGCCACTGGAGCCTGCTTTAATTGCGGAGGCAAGGGCCATATAGCTAAAGACTGTACTAGTGCTCCGAGATATGGTCCAGCTCCTACTACTGTCGAGGGATCTATTCAGAGTCCTGCTCCCAGAGGTTCACAGTCATTTGGCAGAGGAAGAGGCAGAGGTAGAGGCACTACTTCAGCGATCGAGGCACGATTGGTCAATCGACAAGGAAGTGCTTCAACCAGAATCTACGCAATGAAACTTGAGAAGAGGCTGAGACTTCTGATGTGGTAGCTGGTACATTCTCTATCTCTGGTCAAGATGTATTTGTATTGTTTGATCCGGGTTCAACCCATTCATATGTTAGTGCTAGCATAGTCAGTTCACTTGCTGTTCCATGTGTGCAAATGGGTTTTGAAGTGCTAGTAACTAGTCCTTTAGGACAAGAGGTCCAGGTCAATAGAATTTATAGAGACTGTCCTTTGGTGATCCAAGGACATGTTTTCCTGTCAGACTTGATTGAGATGCCCTTCAGAGAGTATGATATTATCTTGGGCATGGATTGGTTAGCCAGGCATCATGCCATGATTGACTGTAGACTGAAGACAGTCACTTTTGGTCTCCCTTTGTACGGTGATGTGGTAATACACGGGGAGAGGCATTTACTGCCATCAAACGTCATTTCGGCTGCACTAGCCAGAAGGATGATCAGAAAGGGGTGTGAAGCATACTTGGCACATGTGATAGACACCCAGGTGGGGAGTCCAGCACTGAGGGACATCCCTACGGTATATGACTTTCCGGATGTGTTTCCTGATTAATTGCCAAGTTTACCTCCAGAAAGAGAGGTGCAGTTTGAGATTAATGTTATGCCTGGTGTGGACCCAATCTCCATAACGCCATATAGAATGGCACCTGCAGAATTGAAAGAGTTGAAAGTGCAGTTGCAAGAGTTGCTTGACAAGGGCTTTATCCGCCCTAGTGTGTCACCTTGGGGAGCGCCAGTGTTGTTTGTAAAGAAGAAGGATGGCACTCTTCGGTTATGCATTGATTATCGGCAGTTGAATAAGGTGACAATAAAGAATAGATATCCATTGCCCCGCATTGATGACTTGTTTGATCAGTTGAGGGGTGCAGCTGTGTTCTCCAAAATTGACCTGAGATCAGGTTATTATCAGCTGAAGGTACAAGAGCAAAGTATTCCTAAAACTGCCTTCAGAACCGGCTATGGCCATTATGAATTCCTAGTCATGCCATTCTGGTTAACTAATGCTCCGGCTGCTTTTATGGATCTGATGAACACTATTTTCAGACCATACCTCGACCAGTTTGTTGTGGTATTTATCGATGATATATTGGTCTATTCGACGAATGCAAAAGAGCATGATAGACATCTGTGGATTGTGAGACTGCATGGAGTGCCAGTATCTATTGTATCAAACAGAGATCCTAGGTTTACTTCTAGATTCTGGGGTAGTCTTCAGAGAGCCCTAGGAACTAGATTGAACTTTAGTACTGCATTCCACCCACAGACAGATGGCCAGTCTGAGAGGGTAATTCAGATCTTGGAGGACATGCTACGGGCTTGTGTGATTGAGTTTGAGGGTAGTTGGGATACACACTTGCCTTTGATTGAGTTTGCTTACAACAACAGCTACCAATCAAGCATTGGGATGCCTCCATATGAAGCTTTGTATGGCAGGAAATGTAGAACCCCATTGTGTTGGGATGACGTGGGTGAAAGAAAAATGATTGGACCCGAAATTGTTCAACAGACTGAAGAGAAAATCAAGGTGATCAGGGGTCGACTTAAAACTGCATCAGACCGTCAAAAGTCCTATGTTGATTTGAAAAGAAGGGATATTGAGTATGCAGTGGGTGAGAAAGTTTTCCTCAAGGTTTCTCCTTGGAAGAGGATTATGAGATTTGGCAGAAAGGGGAAACTAAGTCCTCGTTTTATCGGGCCATATGAGGTTCTGGAAAGAGTGGGTCCTTTGGCATATCGGTTGGCACTACCTCCAGAGTTGGAAAAGATACATAATGTCTTCCATGTGTCTATGTTGAGGAGGTACCGATCAGACCCATCTCATGTACTACCAGTAGAAGAAATAGAAGTGAATCCAGACCTCACATATGAAGAAGAACCCATAAAGATTACGGCATGAGGTGAAGCGACTACGGAATAGCGGATACCGTTGGTAAAAGTGCTGTGGAACCATCATTCGGGCCAAGAAGCTACTTGGGAACGAGAGGAGGACATGAGGAGACAACACCCACAGCTGTTCAGAGATTGATACCAGGTAAAATTTTCGAGACGAAATTTATTTAAGGGGGGGAGAATTGTAAAACCCCCGTTGCATAGCCTGGTATATTTCACTGTTCCGGTGACCGGTGTCGGTCCGGACAATTAATGGGATTAGGGCCACACTTAAGACAATTTGATAAGCCATAAACACAAATAATTAGTAATGTTTAATTAGCTAACTATAAATAAGAAAAACAGAACATAAGAGGTTAAACGAGCCGAGAGTCACAGCGATGAGTGACCTCCTCGGGAACGACTGCGAAGTCGTTTTAAACTCAAATTTCGAACCTTAAAAAGTAACGTTGCGGTCCTTAGGACCCTTATGAACACAGTGGAAAAGAGAAAATAACGAAAAAGAACTGTTAAGTCAGTTAAATAATTAGGTCAGGGAGCCGGAAGAAATATTGGATTATTTACAAACCGGGATGAACCGGCGAGGGGCAATTTGGTCAATTGACCCCGAGGCTGACTCCTGACCTAACTGTCAAATAAAATCGGAGAAAAGAAAATTTCGGAATTGAGAATTAAATTAAAGAACTAATAGAAAAAAATAAATTAAAAAAAAGAAAAGAAAGAAGATGGAAAAGTCAAAAGGATGACATCATGCATGATGTCATAAAGGCTTAATTAAATTATTTGATTAAATTGGGAATTTTGGTCTTCAAAATGGGATAAAGATAAAGAAAACAAAAGAAAAAAAAAATTAGAAAGCCTCCTTCTTCCCAAGTTGCCGCCCCACCCTCATCCATGAACCCTCCATGGGAACTTCACCATTAAAGCTTGTTTCAAGCTTTTAAACATTCAATTGCTCTTACCTTACCCCAAATTCACCCCTAAAAACTTGTTGTAGTCATTTGAAAAGGAGATTGACCATCAAAGAAAGAAGTAAAGAGGAGAGGAACTAGAGATTTCAAATTCAAGTGAGGTAAGCACATCCATTTGTGAGTTTGAGATTTAGTAGTTGTGTTTATGGTTTGATTAACTTGTAATATGTTTAAAATGAAAAAAAAATTTGTGAGGGACTATTATTGAAATTCAGCCAGCCATGGATGTAGGAGAGCTTGATGTGGTTTGAATGAATTAACGGTGTTGATAAGCTTGTATGAGTATGGTAGGAGGATAGAGAGGCATAAATATAGTTAAATACAATAATTTAGTAAGTTAGGGTTTATGGCACTTAGGGTTTGTGAACCAAAATTTGGAGAAATGCATAAATGGCATGTTGGACCTATTGTGAAGTGGAATAATGGTCAATTATGACCAAATAACTTGTGTGGGAATGATAGAAAACTAAACCAAATTCGTAGGTCCAATGGTCATGCTGCTGGCAGCATGACCAAACCTACTTTGAAGGACCAAAACTCAAATTTTACAAGCCTAATGGATATGCCACCAATTGGAGATGAAAATAGACATAAAAGAGCACAATTTTCATTAAGGAACCATGGCCAAAAACTGACCAAAACTTGGTGAAACAATTGACCAAAGTGAAATGATAGCAGGCTGCCACTGCACTAAACTGACCAAATGAACAGTAACATAACTCGAGTTAGAAAGGTCAAATTGACCTGAAATTTGGCCAGGGGTTAGAGGAGATATAGATCTAAAACTTTCATGAAGAACATCACCCCAAATTATGCCATTAACCCATTCAAATTATTGAGCAAAGTTGAGTTACCAAACCTGCAACTCTGCAGATTTTCAGTTGATCAGTAAGGTTTGGATAGCTATAACTCTCTCTAGAAAACTCGGATTTAGGCGATTCTTGAACTGATGGAAACCTAAGACATAGTAGAACATTTCATATGAAGAAAGTGAGACCAAATTATGAACTTAACTTGATCAAATTATTGACCAAAGTTCGATCAAAATCTGCCAGAACCCAAAATTGCAGCATGAACAGTGCACGTGAACAGTAAACTTATTTTGGCCATAACTTGAGCTACAAAACTCCGATTGAGGTGATCAAAAAATGAGAATACACTTATGACAATAAGGAACATTTTCTAATTTAATTTTTCATGACATTTTCCAAGTATAACATCATTTATTTTTAATGGACATTTAGGTCATAAGACAACTCGGGGTGTCAAATGACCACAATGCCCCTGTTCGGGTTGCATTCCCGATTTTTCGGTAACACCGAGTTTTGTCGTTTTCTCGATTTCTCATTTTTCTTTGTACTAATTAATTAATTTTTCTTTGATATTTCTAATGGTATTTACACTTCAATAGACATTTATTTAAGTCTTAAAAATATTTTCCAGGGTTCCCCGTGGTCCAAGGCTAGTCAACGGTCCACGCCGCAACTTATCGGTGCGGTCACCCATCGCTAGGGTTCTCGGCTCGTTTAACTTGGTTACATTTCATTGTTATTATTTTTCCTTTGTTTTTCTTCTCTTTTCTTTTCTTGTATTTCATTATTTTATGTATCCTCATCCATGTCTAAGTGTAGTTCTAATCATCCTAGCTGTCCGGACAACACTGGTTACCGGAACAGTAGAACGCACTACCTAACATAGGGGTGTTACAATTCTTCCCACCCTTAAAATAAATTTCGTCTCGAAATTTTTACCCAATAGCCATCTTACAATAGTCATACGTTTATTTTCTCCTTTCTATATGATCGTATAATCTTCTTTCCCTCGAATTTGTATAAGACTTTTAACAATCTAATACAACATTTAATTTGGTTGTATAACACCAATCTTCTCTTACTATTGTGCTGTCTAATATTTCGATTCATGTTCCTTCTTGAATGACCCTTGAGGTCATGTTAGAATCATTTATCTCGTCATTGGTCCTCTGACCATTCTAGTCCATAGTCTTCCTCACATTTGTAACATTTCTTTGTTATATCTGAACCAACTGTTCAAATTTTTACTTCCATAACTCTTCTTATCTGTTAATATTCTATAACTTACTTCCTTTTGTACTGAACTATAACCTTTCGATATTCTAACTTTTGAGTTTTAGATCCCTAAGTAGGATTTTCAAACTTATTTCTAACACTTAAATTCTATTTTGGCATAACTATACCAAAACAGATGCCATTGGCAACTGTTCTCATCTTGGTGTACTATCGAGTAGTATGTAGCTCTAAACAATAATCTCAAGTCAGTACTGTAATCTGCAACTTACAGTATAAATATCAAGAACATTGCATAGTTACTACGATACATCCCAATAGATCAAATTTTCTAATATTTTATTTTTTTCGAATTCACTGATATTCGAATCTTATTCTGATTACAATATCCATTAACAATTACTAATAGTAACATCCTTGCCCTCATCTAGAGCAATTCTATTACTGTAACTTTTTTTTACGTCCTCTTGCCTTACATTAAGTAGGGTTGCCGTTTAGCTTTATAATTTATGGTGTGTTAGAAAATACTTATCGTCGATAAACTCTTTCAAAACTAATTTCACTTACTATCACAATCCTTATCTTAAAGGACTAATCACTAATGCATCAACATTTATTCCCCTGTAAAGGAATAACAACAGAACATATAATTCTAACACTAACATAAAAGTATGCAGACCCCAGATCAAATAATACATAAATGAAGAGTGCCATCCTTCTTCTTAACAACAATATTAGCGCTTTCCATGGTGACACACTAGGGCGGATGAAGCCCTTTTCAAGTAGTTCTTGCAACTGTACATTTAACTCCTTCAACTCTACTGGTGCCATTCTGTATGGTGTTATAGAGATTGGATCCACACCAGGCATAACATTAATTTCAAATTGCAACTCTCTTTCCGAAGATAATCCTGGCAATTCATCAGGAAACACATTTGGAAAGTCATATACTCTAAGGATGTCCCTCAGTGCTGGACTCCCCACTTGGGTGTCTACCACATGTGCTAAGTATGCTTCACACCCCTTACTGATCATTTTTCTGGCTAGTGCAGCTGAAATGATGTTTGATGGCAATAGCTGCCTCTCCCCATGTATTACCACATTACTGTACTGAGGGAGACCAAAAGTGACTGTCTTGACCTCTGATCCAATCATGGCATGATGCCTGGCTAACCAATCCATTCCCAAGATGATATCATAATCTTTGAAGGGCATTTCAATGAAATCAGACAGAAAAGTGTGTCCTTGGATCACCAAAGGACAATCCCTATACATTTTATTAACCCTGACCTCCTGTCCTAGCGGACTTGTTACTAGCACCTCAAAGTCTATTTTTGTACATGGAACAGCAATGCAATCAATGATGCTAGCACTCATATAAGAATGGGTAGAACCCGGATCAAATAACACAAACACATCTTGATTAAAAGTTGAGAAGGTACCAGCCACAACATCAGATGTCTCAGCCTCTTCTCTCTGTCTCATTGCGTAGACTCTGACTGGAGCACTGTCTTGCTCTGATTATTTCACTGTGCCTTGGCTGCCTGCTGGGCTACCTCTACCCCTGCCTCTACCTCTGTTGGGTGGTTGTGAACCTCTGGTGCAGGGCTCTGAACTGACCCTTCTGCAGTAGTAGGAGGTGGTCCAACTCTGCGAGTACTGGTGTAGTCCTTGGCAAAGTGTCCTGTGCCTCCACAATTATAACAGGCTCCTATGGCCTTGTAGCATACCCCACCATGATTTCTACCACAAGTTTCGCATTGGCAGGGAGGGTAGGAATTTCTAGTTGTTTGACGACTGGACCTTGGTGGTCTCTGCCTTGATGATCCACCTCTGTTATATCCCTGAGCTCGGGGCTCCTCAAATTCCTTTCTCTTTCTCAAATTACTGCTTGAGCTCTGACCCATAGGTTTCTCCCTCTTCTCTATTTCATGTTGCCCTTGTGGGGGTTGGGTCTGTACTTGGGCTTGGGCTGACAGATTATTAGCCATTTGTTGAAAGAAAGTGGCCATTTGCTAGGCCATTTGTGCAGTAATTTGTACCGGTAAAACTGATACAGTCGGGCCTTCGACACTTTGTGGAGCTGGGGCCTCAACTTGTACCTCAGCCTATATCGATTGATCGACTGAACGATCACCCTCTTCCATAGTCAATTCGAGGATCTTAGACCTTCTAAACAAATAACACAAGGAGATTTCCTCCCGTTAGTGCATATTTATAATGTAATATACTGTATGTATCAAACAATGACATTGAGCAGTTGTAATATGAAGAAAGAATATTCAAATTATAGGTGAAAACAAAATTTAAAAACTAGCTCTGATACCACAAAAACATGTCACACCCTACCCCTCTGTAAGGCATAACATGATCCCGTAGTATACCTAATGAATTACCAACTTCGTCTACTGATAATGTAACACCCCTCACCCGACTACAGTGTAGCCGAGCAAGGCATGCTACAATCGGTGCCGGAGCACCCTAACTTATCTTACTTTATTTCTTTAATAATTTTGAATTCGTTTAATTTAATATCAAATATTTTTTGACGGAGAAACTAGCGAAGTTTCCCCTATTTTATTATCGTTTGGCGTATTTCAATATTCACCTGTTTGAAATTCAATTCAACAATATTTCTAGAATAAAATCTTATCCATGCTAATCATAATTATCTCATATTTCAAATCTCATCCATACATTTCAATTTCATAATCATTTCCATTCATACTCAATTCATATGTAAACATTCTCAAATTACATAAGCAAAATTTTCAAATTTCCTTAATTTACATAATTTACAAAATAATTACAAAATTTCACAATTTACATCATAATACAATATTTAGCATTTTATACAAAATACAAAATATGATCTATATGGGCCCTATCTACATGCATTGCTGAGGAGGTGACAACCTTGAATGCTTCAGGCACTTCTGCAGATCTGGACTCCAAAAATCTTAGTCAAAGTACCTGCGCGAGGAAACAAATCCATCGCGCTAAGCATTGCTGCTTAGTGGTGCAATAATAGAACAAGAAAATAAAATATACAAATAAGGAAAGAACGAACCATAATTTGAATATTTAAGAATCAATTTAATTTAATACAATGTGTCTAATATTAATTATCTTTTGTTCTCATTTGTTTCGCTTTGGAAGCGTTTAATTCCGAAATTCACAGTGATAATGTACAATATATAGAATTTATAAAAATACTCAATTTATATTTATATGGAATTTAATATGTTTAATCCTAATTTAGTCTTCTTTGAAAGTGTTTATTTGCCAATGTACAGTAATAATGTACAAAGAAAAATGATTTGAAAATAATAAATTTATGCTTATATTGTTATATAAGCACGTTTGCAATATTCATTTATGTTATAATTTTCTTTGCTAATCTTTTAGTATTTTCTCTATACTTGCTAGGTTGTCTCAGATTATTTCATAATAAGTAAATTTTGATATCTGTCCAGTTCATTTCGATTCTTTCTAATAAATAACTATCCTAATTTATTTTAGGTCATCTTACTCATTTATTTTATTTAATTTCTAATATTTTTAATTGCTAATATTCTTAACTTATCTCAATAAATTACACTGCCCAAGTAACCTATGACAGTGACTAAATCTGGATAACGTGGGTTGTACTTTGGACCGCGGTGCCTCGGGCCGTCATACCATGGGACGCAGAACGTCAACCACGTATGCAGTCAGTATGGCTAAAAAGCCATGATAACACATAATCGGGCATAAAAGCCATGAATGTTGGCATAAAGCCATGGATGCGGGCATGAAGCCATGAATACAGGCATGAATCCATGAATACAGGCATAAAGCCTTTCGCAGTACTGCTAAAACAATACCCTATTGGCATGCCAAACTATCCAATCTGACACACATGTCTAGGCAATACAAGGGCACATAATATCATTAAATATTAATATATTGTGTTTTATGAGTTTATTATTTCATGATAAATTTCAATTATAATTCATACATTCATTTGATCATTTATATGATCACAATTCACATCAATTATCCTTTTATACCATTGTACACAAAATACTTCTCCTCTCTACAATAATGAGAACTAATGTCTCATTCATAAATTAATATGGTTCATTTATTCATTCATTATGTTATTCATATTGATCACAATTCTCAACAATGGTTCACATGTACCATTGTATTCAAAACATTTTTTCCTTTCTCATTTATACATTCAAGAATCTACTTATGTAATTACAAATTTTATATTTCAAGTTGAGTTACTAATATTTTATGAATTCCATTTGTGATGGGCATATAAGCCCTAACTATCCATTCACATCAATTAGGTGAATTATTTTTCATGTTTCAAGTAATCCATGAATATTTCATGGATTTCAAATTTATGGCCTTAATTTTTTTTTAACAATTTTGACTAGGATGCATAGTCCACATTTGTCATACAATTCTAAGCATTTAAGCTTAGAATTGGTTCTAGGTCTTCATCTTAATTTACTAATTATTTTGATTACTATTCACTTTACTAGTCAATCAAAATGTTGACTTTTTTATACTTAATGGATATATTAAGTCTAATTACACCAAGATCCCACATTTTGAGTTTACATTTGCTAGTATTAATTGCAAATTGCAATTTAAAGTCCCCTAGATACATTTCTAATTTCAAATTTTGAATTTCAAATTTTGGTGTCACTATTCACCTCATTGGTCAACAAAAATGTTGACTTGTGGATAGAAAATAGGTACATTGGTTTTAACACTCCCAACGTACCACATTTTACATTTAAAACTTGTTGGAATTGGTCACCATTACCATTTCTAACTTAAAACCAAGAGGGCAGAATTTTCAAATTTTGAAGCCTGAATTTACTGTTTCATTGAGCACTGTTTCAGTGGGAATTTGAAGAAATGGCAAACATGAAAGTTGTTCCTTATTTTGTCTAGTTGAATTTCCTTTTTTGAATCACTCCATTTGGAGTTTTGTAGCTCCAGATATGGTCCAAAAACACAGCTGGCCGGATTTCCATTCTGCAGAAATTACCATATCTACAGTAACATGAACAGTGACTAGAATCACTTTGTTGGATGGGTTCTGGCCATAATTTGGGGTAGGTTTCTTCATGAAAGTTGTTTTTCTATGTCTTAACTTTTTTCTGTAAAAATTTCAGGTCAATTGACCATATCTACAGTGGGTTATGGCCAAATGAACAGTTATTGTTCATTTGGTCATTTATGCAGGTGCTGTTGCAGGGTATCCGGATTGGGGCCAACTTTTGGTCCACTTTCTTTGGCCTTTTGGGCATGGTTTCTCCAGCAAAAAATGTGCCATTATAAGTCTAGTTTCATGTCCAATTGGCCAAACACCAATTGAACCTACACAGCCAAAGTTATGGCTGTCCAAGTGGGCTGGAATCACAGCCTCATTGCTGCTGTCATTAGGCAGCCTACCAATTGGGTTTGTAACACTTTAGTTCACTTCAAATTATGATTAACTTGCCTCAAATGGTCACTAATTGACCATTAGAATGTCCATTAATCATTTCATAAGCCAAAACCAAATTTCACTCCTCAAAACCCTAATTCAACAATTCAAAACCATGTATAATCATTTCATTTATGAATTCACTTATAAGTTACACTTTAAGGGCAGCCATACTTGCATATTAGATTCCCAAAAATTATCACCATATCACCTTAACCTTGGCTGCCCAAAATTTAGGGTTAGCATACCAATGTCTTTTATCAAAATTTCTTTGTCATTTAATCACCTATATAGCTCTTAAACATGAAATTGAAGTGAGATTTAAAGTTTAGGGCACTAACCTTATTAAAGCTCCCACTTGATCTTGTCAATCTTTAAAATTTCTCCCTCTAATAGCTGTCTAAATATGATTTAGGGTGTGAGGATAAATTTTTGTGAAGTGAGGATGAGGTTTTATGGTGTAAAGGGTGAGGTTTTAGCAAGAAAAAGAGAAAGTTTTAATGGAGATTGTGAGGGAAATAGGGGCTGCCAGAAATGGAAGAAGATGAGCAGAAAAATTTCTCAAATTTGAACTCCTTTTTGACCTTTTTTTAATTGGTTTAAGAGTGCTTATTGAAATTTGATTGGTTGGGAGAAAGTAAATGACATCATGTGATGTCATTATCCTTAATTTCCACTATTTTTCTTTTCTTTTCCTTTCTCATTTATACATTCAAGAATCTACTTATGTAATTACAAATTTTATATTTCAAGTTGAGTTACTAATATTTTATGAATTCCATTTGTGATGGGCATATAAGCCCTAACTATCCATTCACATCAATTAGGTGAATTATTTTTGATGTTTCAAGTAATCCATGAATATTTCATGGATTTCAAATTTATGGCCTTAATTTCTTTTTAACAATTTTGACTAGGATGCATAGTCCACATTTGTCATACAATTCTAAGCATTTAAGCTTAGAATTGGTTCTAGGTCTTCATCTTAATTTACTAATTATTTTGATTACTATTCACTTTACTAGTCAACCAAAATGTTGACTTTTTTATACTTAATGGATATATTAATTCTAATTACACCAAGATCCCACATTTTGAGTTTTACATTTGCTAGTATTAATTGCCAATTGCAATTTAAAGTCCCCTAGATACATTTCTAATTTCAAATTTTGAATTTCAAATTTTGGTGTCACTATTCACCTCATTGGTCAACAAAAATGTTGACTTTTGGATAGAAAATAGGTACATTGGTTTTAACACTCCCAACGTACCACATTTTACATTTAAAACTTGTTGGAATTGGTCACCATTACCATTTCTAACTTAAAACCAAGAGGGCAGAATTTTTAGATTTTGAAGCCTGACTTTACTGTTTCATTGAGCACTGTTGCAGTGGGAATTTGAAGAAATGGAAAACATGAAAGTTTTTCCTTATTTTGTCTAGTTGAAATTCCTTTTTTGAATCACTCCATTTGGTGTAACATCCTCCCGGTAGCAATTCCGCACAGTCTATTATTCCGGTGACCGGTGTCGGTCCGGACAGCTAGAACTTCTGGAAAAAAATATTTAAACTAGAGTGAGGAACCATAATTAACTCAAATATTAATGAGAAAAATTTAGTAAAAATTTTAGAAATAAAATACAACCAAGTCAAATGAGCCGGTGCCCAAGCGATGGGTAACCAGAGGGAAGTTGCGGTTCTCGCAATGAGGAGTCCTAAACCCTGGGGAAAAATTATAAAATAATTTTTGGGACTCCAGAGAAGGGTCATTGAGGTTTCTATGGCATCAGAATGCCAAGAAAATACTCAGAAAAAATTTTCAATCGATACAGACAATTTTGACCTGTTAAGCCAAACGGAGGGCATTTTGGCCATTTCGCCTTCAGAGACGATTTTTGGCCGACTTGTCTAGTTAAGTAAATAATTAATATGACATAAAATATGAAGAAACATTACTAGAAATTAAATTGGAAGTGAGTAGTGAAGAAAAGAAAAGAAAATGAGGAAAAGGCCTATTTATGACATCATGGTGATGTCATTAAGAGCTTTAACCAATTACCTTTAAACAACTAATTAACTAACTAATAAAAGAGACTAAATGAAGACCAAATTAACCAAAAATACAGCAGCCATCTCCTTCCCCAAAACCAGCCAAAACGTAGAGAGAGAGAAGATAGGGTTTCCACCATAGCCATTCTTTGCAAGCTTTCATTCTCATGCTTCCTCACCATATTTCCTCAAGACCCCAACACTAAAATGAATCTTGGACCTAGAGGAAGTGTTTGGCAGCTAAGAAGAGGAAAGAAAGTTAAATTTTGAGTTGGGAAATTCTGCCCTATTCAAGGTTAGTGCTTATTTACACTTAAATCTCTTTTAATTCATGTTAAAGACTTAAAGTGAGTAAGGTTTTGGGAATTAAATGAATGGAATCTATGTATATGGACCCTATGAATTTCAGCTGCCCTAAGGAAGGAACAAAGGTGGGGTGGTTTTGATGGTTTTAATGGACTTAGAATGAATTAGAGATTATGTTTAAGGTGTATATACACATATATAATGAATGGAAGTGCTTAATTAGGTGTATGTGTGAATTATAAGGGAAAACTAGGGTTTTGAGAAGTGAAAAATTGACTTGGCTTAGGAAATTGTTAGAGAACATTTTAATGGTCAATTAGTGACCATTTTAGGTAAGTTGACCATAATTTGGATTGAAATATAGCATGGCAAAGTGAATGTGTAGGCTGCCTAAGGATAGCAGCAGAGTGACTGAAATTTCAGTCCACTTAGACAGCCATAACTTTGGCTGTGTAGGTCCAATTGGTGTTTGGCCAATTGGACATGAAACTAGGCTTATAATGGCACATTTTTGCTGAAGAAACCATGCTCAAAAGACCAAAGTAAGAGGACCAAAAGTTAGCCCCAATCCGGATACCCTGCAACAGCACCTGCAGAAATGACCAAATAAACAACTGTTCATTTGGCCATAACTCACTGTAGATATGGTCAATTGACCTGAAATTTTTACAGCAATAAGATAAGATATAAGTTGGATTTAGGCGATTCTTGAACCGATGGAAACCTAAGGTATGGTAGAACATTTCATATGAAGAAAGTTAGACCAAATTATGAACTTAACTTGATCAAATTACTGACCAAAGTTGGAACAAAAATTTGCGGACTCCAAAATCTCAAAGATGAGCGATTGCACGTAAATAGTAAACTTATTTTGGCCATAACTTGAGCTACAAAACTCCAAATGGAGTGATTCAAAAAAGGAAATTCAACTAGACAAAATAAGGAAAAACTTTCATGTTTACCATTTCCTCAAATTCTCACTGTAACAGTGTTTAATGGAATAGCAAAATTAAGTTTCAAAAACTGAAAATTTTGTTTCCCTTGGTTAAAGATTAGAAATGGTATTAATGCTTAATGCCAACAAGTTTTAAATGAAAAATGTGGTATGTTTGAGGTGCCAAAGTCAATGTACATATTTTCTATGCAAAAGTCAACTTTTTTTTGTTGACCAATGAAATGAATAGTGACACCAAAAGTTGAAATTCAAAGATTGAAGAATTTTAAAGTATCAAATGCCCTAGTATACCTAACAAGATTGGTTTGGATAGTTTGGCATGCCAATAGGGTATTGTTTTAGCAAAGATCGAAAAGGAAAGGCTTTATGCTGTATTCATGGCTTTATGCCCGTATTCATGGCTTTTATGCCGTATTCATGGCTTTATGCCCGATTATGTGATATCATGGCTTTTTAGCCATATCGACTACATACATGGTTGACGCTCTGCGTCCCATGGTATGACGCCCGAGACACCGCGTGTCGGTGCAACGACTGTTATCCATCCGATCGTCCAAAGATAGGTTACTTGGGCATGGAAAAGTATAACTGTGAACTGATTATTAAAGAAAATACGAAAATTAAGTATCAGGAATGATTACAAAAATACAAAGAAGCTCAAGATCATGAAAAAAAAAATAATTAACAAAATGCATGAAGAAGTTAATATCATAAAACATTATTAGCTCTCGACTAAACAATAAGTTAGTAATTACTCATTTCTCATGAACACAATAGCAAGGAAATTATTATTTTTATTTGCATATTATATTTTCTTGTATTATTGGCACCACTAAGCTTTATGCTTAGCGCGTCGCTTTTGCAACGCGTAGGTACTGAAGATTTGGACAGAGGGCCCAGTAGACCACAGATTCGGTAAGGAAGTTCACAGTTCTGCATAGTGTCCGTGTCACCTCACCATCTACAGTGCATTGGTAGGACACTAGGTCCCATTTTGTATTTTGAGATTTTTATAAATTTTGTAATTAAACTCTTATTTTATCATATGTATTTGAAACAAATGTAATATAATTTTGTATTAATGTAAGTACTTGTAATTTGTGATTATAAATCATATATGAGAATTTATTTATGATTTGAGTCTAATGATGATGTGAAATGAATGAATGACAAATAGAGGAATTGTTAAGAAAATTGTGTTTGTGAAAGGAAGAGTGAATGTCTATTTATGACTTGTACATGATTAACAAATGAGATGAATGATTGAGAAATGAATGTGAACTGAAAATATTGAGATTTTGATAAATGGAGTTGAGATGAATGAATAAGAATATAGGAAGTGTTTTTCACAGGTTCCGAAGAACTGTTTTCTCTATTTTTAGCCGGTACTCTGCTGAATTTTCTTTAAAATTCTCGGAACCTTAAATAAATTATAATTTCGATAAATGGCTTAAATAAATTATATTTCACAAGTTATATTCAAAAGGAAGAATAAAAATGAATTAAGATAAAATAGAGTGCTCGGCACACTGAGTGGCATAACTTGCTCGGCTACACTGTAGTCGAGTAAGGGGTGTCACATTTGGAGTTTTGTAGCTCCAGATATGGTCCAAAAACCACAGCTGGCCGGATTTCCATTATGCAGAAATTACCATATCTACAGTAACATGAACAGTGACTGGAATCACTTTGTTGGATGGGTTCTGGCCATAATTTGGGGTAGGTTTCTTCATGAAAGTTGTTTGTCTATGTCTTAACTTGTTGCTGTAAAACTTTCAGGTCAATTGACCATATCTACAGTGAGTTATGGCCAAATGAACAGTTAGTTACTGTTCATTTGGTCATTTCGCAGTGCGAGTGGTATCCGGATTGGGGCCAACTTTTGGTCCACTTGCTTTGGTCTTTTGGGCATGGTTTCTTCAGCAAAAATATGCCATTATAAGTCTAGTTTCATGTCCAATTGGCCAAACACCAATTGAACCTACACAGCCAAAGTTATGGCTGTCCAAGTGGGCTGGAATCATAGCCTCATTGCTGCTGTCATTAGGCAGCCTACCAATTGGGTTTGTAACACTTTAGTTCACTTCAAATTATGATTAACTTGCCTCAAATGGTCACTAATTGACCATTAGAATGTCCATTAATCATTTCATAAGCCAAAACCAAATTTCACTCCTCAAAACCCTAATTCAACAATTCAAAACCATGTATAATCATTTCATTTATGAATTCACTTATAAGTTACACTTTAAGGGTAGCCATACTTGCATATTAGATTCCCAAAAATTATCACCATATCACCTTAACCTTGGCTGCCCAAAATTTAGGGTTAGCATACCAATGTCTTTTATCAAAATTTCTTTGTCATTTAATCACCTATATAGCTCATAAACATGAAATTGAAGTGAGATTTAAAGTTTAGGGCACTAACCTTATTAAAGCTCCCACTTGAGCTTGTCAATCTTTAAAATTTCTCCCTCTAATGGCTGTCTAAATATGATTTAGGGTGTGAGGATAAATTTTTGTGAAGTGAGGATGAGGTTTTATGGTGTAAAGGGTGAGGTTTTAGCAAGAAAAAGAGAAAGTTTTAATGGAGATTGTGAGGGAAATAGGGGCTGCCGGAAATGGAAGAAGATGAGCAGAAAAATTTCTCAAATTTGAACTCCTTTTTGACCTTTTTTAAATTGGTTTAAGAGTGCTTGTTGAAATTTGATTGGTTGGGAGAAAAGTAAATGACATCATGTGATGTCATTATCCTTAATTTCCACTATTTTTCTTTTCTTTTCTTTTCTACCACATTTCAATTTAATTTTTAGCAATATTTATTCATATTTTGAGTCATAATAATTATTTACTTAACTGGACAAGTCGGCCAAAAATCACCTCTGAAGGCGAAATGACCAAAATGCCCTCCGTTTGGCTTAACGGGCCAAAATTGTCTGTACCGATTGAAAAATTTTTCTAAGTATTTTCTTGGCATTTTACTGCCATAGGAACCTCAATAACCCTTCTCTGGAGTCCCAAAAATTATTTTATGAATTTTTCCCTGGGTCTAGGGCTCCTTGTTGCGAGAATCGCAACTTCCCTCTGGGTTACCCATCGCTTGGGCACCGGCTCATTTGACTTAATTGTATTTTATTTCTAAAATTTTTACTAAATTTTTCTTATTAATATTTGAGTTAATTTTGGTTCCTCACTTTAGTTTAAATATTGTTTCGAACGTTCTAGCTGTCCGGACCGACACTGGTCACTGGAACAGTAGAATGTACGGAGTTGCTACCGGGAGGATGTTACAGATAACCCATTAAATACACTACAAGGGATTTTAAAACTTTTCTTACTTCTTTTTACAGTGGTGAGCACTATTTACAGGTGTTAAAAATATTTTTTTTTTTGAACTTAAGTGAAAGAGCTAACACATTTGAATTATTAGGAATTTTTGTAAAAATTTTGGCGAAGTGCCCTCTGTATTTTGAATAAAATAGTTCTTCAAAAACCTGTAAAAAAAAACACTTCAAATATATTTCTCAATCTCAAACTCCAACATAATTCAACACAATATGTTTTTCAACTCAAATCTACAATAATTTTTCAAAGGCTGAGATAAAAGAAATACAGTACAATTTTTACAAGCCAAAATAACTCATAATTTATTTTACAACTTCGATGTATAATTTTAATTTATAACTACTCAAAACCAAGAATAATATATACATGCAGTGAACATACATTACAGTACAAAATGCAAAATGTGGTATACTCAATATACCCGATGATCTCTCGCTGAATGCACTAGCAGCCTAGTCTGCTACCCTATCCGTCTGTCTACCTGCGACAGCAATGAAAAGCTATCGCTGAGACAATGTCTCAGTGGTGCACAACATTAACCAAATACGACTTTAAATAACAAATCATAAGTCATAAAAATAGTGGATACTTAACCATAGTTAAATTCAAGACAATGAATGTCATAAAAAATTTGAACTCCATTTCACAATATCACAATAAATCTCAATAAGTCAAAACATGGTTAAATTCAAAAGACAATGAATGTCAATAAGAATTTAAACTCCATTTCACAATTTACAAAGTTCATATAACACAAATTTGATCAAATAACTGAATAATACAGTTTTGCCAATCAATAATACCATTTGATCAAATAACTGAATAATACAGTTTTGCAAATCAATAACACAATTTAAATGCTGCACAATTACATATCACAAATTATCAAAGCTCATTATAGAAAGATTTTGAGTCAATAATTTAATAAACACAGTGTTGCCAATTCATACACAACTTAAGCCATGACACAAATTTCCGATCAATGCCGCGTTGTACACCATGACAAAGCAATCTACAACCCCACTAATCGAAATCAATGAGGGAGGAAGCTAGCTATATAATGAGTACTCATCCGATCTACAACCTCAACTGGTAAATCAGAGAGGGAGGAAAATAAACGATCTCAATCCCATAAATGGAGGAGGAATAATGTGATACTGTCAAGCTAAGTGTGAACACAAAATCAATTCCAAATATTTTATTCAAACGATTCGTGAGAAATCCAATAAATTTCCAAAGTCATAATTTCATTCACAAGATGGAAACACAATTCATAATTAACTTCAAATTCTCATAAATCACACTAAATCAATTTTTCCACAGTTTCAAACCATTTACAATGCTTTTCAAGCAATAAGTATCCATTCAAACACATTTCCATAATTGAAAACAATAATATACAAATAGTCATAATTTATTTCAATTGAAAAATTCAAAAGAAATAACTATTGTGCACAAACCTCTGATAACTGTCTCCTGGCCTTGACTCAGTGTTTCCTTCCCTTTCCTTGAGTCTTTGCTAACTGAGAAACACAATTTGAAGTGTTTCAGTACTCATTTAAACAGTCTCTAACGATAATGCTTGATAATTAATTCACTGAATTCTATTATTTGCTTAGTCAACCTAATATGTCGACCCTCTATGCATTCTAGGTAAATTAGGTTTTAATGTTACTAATATGTCACATTTATAGCCTTTTAGGGTTGGTACATATCACCAAATTCATTTCCATGTATTTTGCATTTTATTGCAACTTGCTGGATTCCGGGATACTAGTTTGACTTAGCCGGACGACCTAGTTCCTTCGATTTTTGGGTTTCAGTCAAAACTATAAACTTGTAGATCTATGTCTTATTGCACGCGGGGCAAAATTTCAGGTCATTCTTAGTTTACTAGACCAAGTTATGACCATTTTACTATTGCTGGTTAAAATGCATCAAAATTGGTCACTTTAGGTCATTTTAGGTCATTTTAGGTTCGGCCAGTTTTTGGACCTGAACTTGTGCGAGCTTTTTGACTTGCCTATGGTCATTTCTGGGCTTTGGTGTCTTTATAAGACTTGTAGATATAGGTCTTAACTATTCATGGTCAAAATTTCAGGTCAATTGGACCTGTTTGGGTGAGTTATGGCCTAAACACTAACTGCTGCCCAAATGGTCAATTTTCAAGCCTTAATTGCACTAATCCGGATTTGGTCAAGTTACCTTACAAGCAGAATTTTGGTAAGCTTTCTTCATGAAAGTTGGCACATTTTGTGCCTAGTTTCACCTCCAATTGGTCTCATTCCAATTGGAGCCACACACTTAAGGTTCTAAGCCAAAACACACACTGCTCTACTGCACATTGTTCATCACTCATCAAATGATACATTTAACACTTACCAAATGACACATTCATGCCAATTCTGGTTTGTACCATAACCTAAACACATTTCACAACATATTGTTGGTCATTTTGGCAGCTTACAATCACACTCAATATGCACCATTTAGTACATAATTTTTTATGCTCAAATTACAACAATTCAATCACCTAACCTAGCTCATTTACATGTCCAACCTCACACCATTATACATATACACAAGCTGCCATAACAAGTACCACAATTCAACATTAATATTCCATAAACCAAACATGAAATAACACTTTTATGGTTCACCAAATCAAGCTGCCGATTCATACATCACACTCCATTAATTTCCAAGCTTCCAAATTCAAGTACACACTTACATATACTTAATATACATCACCTAAATAAATTTCTACACACATAAACACTTAATCAACCCTCTAATCTACCATTTACAAGCAAGAATAAACTGTCCTCAAGGAGTTTCCATGGCTGCCAAAAATAAACATCTCCCTTAGAACATCAAACTCCAAAATTCTTTCCACAATTCAAGTACCCATAACCTCCTCACAAACTTTAATGAAGCAATAACCAAAAACACAAACTTACCACTTTGGAAACTCTTCAAAACCTTGACTAAACTTGATCTTCTTGCTGCCTATCTACTGCCCAAGTGGTGTAGAACAGTTTTTGTGAAGGAAGCTAGTGAAAAATATGGTTAAATCATGGTTGTATGGAGCTTGGCCATGGATGGCCATGGAGGTTCTTCAATGGAGGCTCACGGCTGGTTTTTGCAATGTTGAAGAAGATGAGCAATCTATCCAAAATATGCTGATTATATGGCCACTTAATTGAGTTAGTGGACCACTAACTTAGATTAAACATTTAATATTCTAAAGTTTTCATATTCCCACATTTAACTCCTAATTTTTGCTATTTGAACTATGTACCGCCAATTTAATTTTTCATGACATTTTCCAAGTGTAGCATCATTTATTTTTAATGGATATTTAGGTCAAAAGACAACTCGGGATGTCAAATGATCACAATGCCCCTGTTTGGGTTGCATTCCTGATTTTTTGGTAACACCAAGTTTTGTCGTTTTCTCGATTTCTCATTTTTCTTTGTACTAATTAATTAATTTTTCTTTGATATTTCTAATGGTATTTACACTACAATAGACATTTATTTAAGTCTTAAAAATATTTTCCAGGATTCCCCGCGGTCCAGGGCTAGTCAACGGTCCACGCCGCAACTTCTCGGTGCGGTCACCCATCGCTAGGGTTCTCGGCTCATTTAACTTGGTTAAATTTCATTGTTATTATTTTTTCTTTATTTTTCTTCTCTTTTCTTTTCTTGTATTTCATTATTTTATGTCTCCTCATCCATGTCTAAGTGTAGTTCTAGGCATCCTAGCTGTCCGGACAACACTGGTCATCGGAACAGTAGAACGCACTACCGAACATAGGGGTGTTACAAGATTAGGTCAATAAATTAGTCACTTTCTGGACAGAATTTTGATAAGGTTTCTACATGAAAGGTGGACCATTTTAAGTCTAGTTTTACCTTCAATTGGCCTCATACCAATTGGGGTCACAGAATTTAGGTTATGACTCAAATTACACACTGCCTTCATCAATCACACAACCTGCACACAAATTACACTTCCAATATTCATTCTCCAACTCCCAAACTCCACATTAACATTCATGGCACTTCTAATTAGCATCAATCAAAGCTTAATTTGGTCAATTTCCAGAAGTTTACACAAGTCCTCAATATTCAATACAAAACCTTAAATCAATGGGTCAAAGTTGCCAATATATGTATAAAAACAATTAGTTAATACATGTAACTTCAATTAGCAACATGCATTACACTTCCACTAAACTATCAACACCATAAATGAACATTGAAATTCATGGAATTACCAATCCCCTAAATTCATCAAGGCTGCCAAATTTGAACAATTACATAAAGTCTTCAATACTTATCCCAAAACCCTAATTCAATTGTCAACTTCAACCTACATGTAACACCCTCCCGGTAGCAACTCCGTACATTCTACTGTTTCGGTGACTGGTGTCGGTCCGGACAGCTAGAACGTCCGAAAAAATATTTAAACTAAAGTGAGAAACCATAAATAACTCAAATATTGACATGAAAAATTTAGTAAAAATTTTAGAAATAAAATACAACTAAGTCACACGAGCCGGTGCCCAAGCGAAGGGTAACTAGAGGGAAGTTGCGGTTCTCGCAACGAGGAGCCCTAGACCCGGGGGAAAAATTTTAAAATAATTTTTGGGACTCCAGAGAAGGGTCATTGAGGTTCCTATGGCATTAGAATGCCAAGAAAATATTTAGAAAAATTTTTCAATCAGATGCATAATTTTGACCCGTTAAGCCAAATGGAGGGCATTTTGGTCATTTCGCCTTCAGAGACGATTTTTGGCCGACTTGTCCAGTTAAGTAAATAATTATTATGATCTAAAATGTGAATAAATATTACTAAAAATTGAATTGAAAATGAGTAGAAAAGAAAAGAAAAAAAAATGAATTAAATGGGAATTTATGACATCACATGATGTCATTAGTGTACCTTCACCCAATTATATGGTGACACATGGCTATAACCCATTTAAAATCAATAAAATGGGCAGAAAATGAGAGAAAAATGCAGCTTTCTTCTTCTTCCCAATTTCCATACGTGAACCTTTCTTCCTCCATTAAAATTCATTTCATTTTCTCTCTTCCAAACCTTGGATTCTCACCACTAAACCTTAAATTCTCTTCATTAAAACTTGTCCACTCATCTTGGGAAGGTGTTTGGCAGCCTAGAAAGTGAAGGAAAGGGAAGTTTAAGCTTGGAAAATTTTGCCCTACAAGAGGTTAGTGCTTACTTATGCTAATATTCCTTTACTTCCATGTTAAGGACTTGAATTTAGTATGAAATTGTAAGTTAAATGGACTAAAACTCATGTGTATGTGTACCATAAATTTTGACAGCCCTAAGGAAGGAACAATGATGGAGTATTTTTGATGGTTTTAATGGACTTAAAATGAATTAGAGATTATGTTTAAGGTGCATATACACATATGTGATGAATGAAAGTGTGTATCTAAGGTGTATGTGTGAATCATAATGGGAAACTAGGGTTTGGGAGTGAAAATGTGGACTTGGCTTATGAAATTGTTCAAGGACATTTTAATGGTCAATTAGTGACCTTTTGAGGAGATTTGACCATAATATGGATTGAAAAATAGCATGGTAAAAGGGAATGACTATGCTGCCTAGGACAGAAAGAATGGATCGAGATTTTAGTCCAATTACACAGCCATAACTTTGGCTGTGTTAGTCCAATTGGTGTTTGGCCAATTGGACATGAAACTAGGCTTATAATGGCACATTTTTACTGAAGAAACCATGCCCAAAAGACCAAAGCAAGAGGACCAAAACTTGGCCCCAATCCGGACACCCTGCAACAGCCCCTGCAGAAATGACCAAATGAATAGTAACTGTTCATTTGGCCATAACTCACTGTAGATTTGGTCAATTGACCTGAAATTTTTACAGCAACAAGCTAAGACATAGACAAACAACTTTCATGAAGAAACCTACCCCAAATTATGACCAGAACCTAATCAAATCATTGAGCAAAGTGAAGTTTACTGTACTGAGATTTCCAGAATTTTCATTTGAGCAGCAATGTTTGGAGGACTATAACTCTCTCTAGAAAACTCGGATTTAGGCAATTCTTGAACCGATGGAAACCTAAGGCATAGTAGAACATTTCATATGAAGCAAGTTAGACCAAATTATGAACTTAACTTGATCAAATTACTGACCAAAGTTGGACCAAAAATCTGCCAGACCCAAAATCTCAAAGATGAATAAAGGCACGTGAACAGTAAACTTATTTTGGCCATAACTTGAGCTACAAAACTCCAAATGGAGTGATTCAAAAAAAGAAATTCAACTAGACAAAATAAGGAACAACTTTCATGTTTACCATTTCCTCAAATTCCCAATGTAGAAATATCAAATGGAACAATAAAAATGAAGCACCAAATCTGAAAATTTTGTTCAATTAGCATTAAGCTTAGAAATGGTATTAGCAACCAATACCAACAAGTTTTAAATACAAAATGTGGTATGTTTGGGGTGTTAAAACCAATACACCTATTTTCTATCCAAAAGTCAACATTTTTGTTGACCAATGAGGTGAATAGTGACACCAAAACCAAAAATTGGCAATTTTGCCAAAATGACCTAAGCTTTGAGAAAGTGACCAAAACTAACAAGTTTTGAATACAAAATGTGGTATGTTGGGAGTATTAAAACCAATGTACCGATTGTTTATGCAAAAGTCAACATTTTAGTTGACTAATGAAATGAATAGTGACATGAAAACTTGAAATTCAAAAAAATGTGAAACTTAAAAATGCAAAATGCCCTAGTAGGCCTAATGTGATTGGTTTGGATAGTTTGGCATGCCAATAGGGTATTGTTTTAGCAGTACTGCGAAAGGCTTTATGCCTGTATTCATGGCTTTATGCCCGTATTCATGGCTTTTATGCCCGTATGCATGGCTTTTATGCCCGATTATGTGATATCATGGCTTTTTAGCCATACCGATCGCATACATGGTTGACGCTCAAGGTCCCATGGTATGACGGCCCGAGGCACCATGGTGTCCAGTGCCAACGACCCGTTATCCAGTCCAGTCGTCTAGTATAGGTTACTTGGGCAGTCAATTAAAGTATTATTCAATTCAGGCAGCTAAGTTAAGTTAAGTATAATGAAAATCCAGTACAATTAAATTAAGTATTGAATGAATAAGCAAAAGAGATTAGCAAAAGAAACATAACAAAAATATAAATTGCAGAACTGCATGACTTGAAATACAATACAGATAGAATAAATTATATACCGCTAGTATTATCAAAAGTTATAAACTAAGCACTTCCAAAGAGGAACAAACTAGTATATAAGATCGTTGATACTAGAAATACCATACCAAATTAAATTGATTCTTGAGTATCTGAATTATCATTTATTTCTTTCTTTACTTGTATATATTATTTCTAGTTATATTATTGCACCACTAAGCAGAAATGCTTAGCGCGATGGAATTGCTTCCTCGCGCAGTATCAAGGTAAAACCAGAGATCGTCGATCGAGATTTTTGGAGTCCAGATCTGCAGAAGTGTCAGAAGAATTCAAGATTGTCACCTCCTCAGCAATGCATGTAGATAGGGCTCATTTTATACATGTTATGTATATTGTTCATTCCTAGCACATTGTAAATTATTTGTATATCTTGTACAAAATAAACTCATGTAATTAACCTATGAATTATGGAAGCTATTCAAAGTAAGTATTTTAGTATGTGAATTGAATTTGAATTATAATGAGATTATACTTGTGAATATTGAGATATTGAAAATCTAATGAGATTTCTGAGAAATCTGGATACTGCATTGAGATACATTATGTTTGAAAATTTTTGAGACTATTAAGTTTGAGAAATTGAGTATATATTGAAATTGTCTTTGGCAGGTTCAGAAGAATTGTTAGTCCAAATTACAGCCGACACTTTGTCGGATTATCGTTAAAATTTTTGAAATTCCAACTTAGTTAGATTTTGATAAAAGTAAAAATAGCCTAAATCTTCAATAACGTTTTTGAATAAATAAATCAAGGACTGTAATGAAATCAGATAAAATAGAGTGCTCCGGCACACTGAGTGGCATAACTTGCTCGGCTACACTGTAGTCGGGTAAGGGGTGTCACATTTAGTGGTATGAGAGCGCGGTTTAGGCGTTTCTGGACCTAGATAGATTGCATATCATGCATTGCATTCATATGAGTCGAGATGACACTATTGCAGATCTGTATTTCTTGTTTATTTTAGGTTAAGGTATGGAATAAGAGAGTGAAGAGACAATGAGATAGTGAATGGAGATGAGAAGGAGACTGTATTTAAGATGAAAAAGGATGAGTACATAACTGTTTGAGGATAGGATTGAGACTAAGGAGAAAGTGAAGTAGGATAACACGGAAAGGTGAAGAAATAAAGAGGTAGTAGCTCCTTGGCTATTTACATTGGGTAAATTTCGAGGACGAAATTTAAATTAGAGGGGAAGAGTTGTAACACCCTCCCAGAGCAACTCCGTACATTCTCATCGTTCGGTGACGGTGTCGGTCTGCATACCTAGAACGTCCGGAAAAATATTTAAACTAAAGCGAGAAATCATAAATAACTCAAATATTAACAAGAAAAATTTAGTAAAAATTTTAGAAATAAAATACAACTAAGTCACACGAGCCGGTGCCCAAGCGAAGGGTAACCAGAGGGAAGTTGCGGTTCTCGCAACGAGGAGCCCTAGACCTGGGGAAAAAATTTTAAAATAATTTTTGGGACTCCAGAGAAGGGTCATTGAGGTTCCTATGTCATTAGAATGCCAAGAAAATATTTAGAAAAATTTTTCAATCGGTACAGACAATTTTGACCCGTTAAGCCAAATGGAGGGCATTTTGGTCATTTCGCCTTCAGAGACGATTTTTGGCCGACTTGTCCAGTTAAGTAAATAATTATTATGATCTAAAATGTGAATAAATATTACTAAAAATTGAATTGAAAATGAGTAGAAAAGAAAAGAAAAAAAAATGAATTAAATGGAAATTTATGACATCACATGATGTCATTAGTGTACCTTCACCCAATTATATGGTGACACATGGCTATAACCCATTTAAAATCAGTAAAATGGGCAGAAAATGAGAGAAAAATGCAGTTTTCTTCTTCTTCCCAATTTCCATACGTGAACCTTTCTTCCTCCATTAAAATTCATTTCATTTTCTCTCTTCCAAACCTTGAATTCTCACCACTAAACCTTAAATTCTCTTCATTAAAACTTGTCCACTCATCTTGGGAAGGTGTTTGGCAGCCTAAAAAGCGAAGGAAAGGGAAGTTTAAGCTTGGAAAATTTTGCCCTACAAGAGGTTAGTGCTTACTTATGCTAATATTCCTTTACTTCCATGTTAAGGACTTGAATTTAGTATGAAATTGTAAGTTCAATGGACTAAAACTCATGTGTATGTGTACCATAAATTTTGGCAGCCCTAAGGAAGGAACAATGATGGAGTATTTTTGATGGTTTTAATGGACTTAAAATGAATTAGAGATTATGTTTAAGGTGCATATACACATATGTGATGAATGAAAGTGTGTATCTAAGGTGTATGTGTGAATCATAATGGGAAACTAGGGTTTGGGAGTGAAAATGTGGACTTGGCTTATAAAATTGTTAAAGGACATTTTAATGGTCAATTAGTGACCATTTGAGGAGATTTTACCATAATATGGATTGAAAAATAGCATGGTAAAAGGGAATGACTATGCTGCCTAGGGACAGCAGCAATGGACTGAGATTTTAGTCCAATTACACAGCCATAACTTTGGTTGTGTTAGTCCAATTGGTGTTTGGCCAATTGTACATGAAACTAGGCTTATAATGGCACATTTTTACTGAAGAAACCATGCCCAAAAGACCAAAGCAAGAGGACCAAAACTTGGCCCCAATCCGGACATCCTGCAACAGCCCCTGCAGAAATGACCAAATGAACAGTAACTGTTCATTTGGCCATAACTCACTGTAGATTTGGTCAATTGACCTGAAATTTTTACAGAAACAAGATAAGACATAGAAAAACAACTTTCATGAAGAAACCTACCCCAAATTATGACTAGAACCTAATCAAATCATTGAGCAAAGTGAAGTTTACTGTACTGAGATTTCCAGAATTTTCATTTGAGCAGCAATGTTTGGAGGACTATAACTCTCTCTAGAAAACTCGGATTTAGGCGATTCTTGAACCGATGGAAACCTAAGGCATAGTAGAACATTTCATATGAAGCAAGTTAGACCAAATTATGAACTTAACTTGATCAAATTACTGACCAAAGTTGGACCAAAAATCTGCCAGACCCAAAATCTCAGCATGAACAGTGCACGTGAACAGTAAACTTATTTTTGCCATAACTTGAGCTACAAAACTCCAAATGGAGTGATTCAAAAAACGAAATTCAACTAGACAAAATAAGGAACAACTTTCATGTTTACCATTTCCTCAAATTCCCACTATAGAAATATCAAATGGAATAATAAAGATGAAGCACTAAATCTGAAAATTTTGTTCAATTAGCATTAAGCTTAGAAATGGTATTGGCAACCAATACCAACAAGTTTTAAATACAAAATGTGGTATGTTTGGGGTGTTAAAACCAATACACCTATTTTCTATCCAAAAGTCAACATTTTTGTTGACCAATGAGGTGAATAGTGACACCAAAACCAAAAATTGGCAATTTTGCCAAAATGACCTAAGCTTTGAGAAAGTGACCAAAACTAACAAGTTTTGAATACAAAATGTGGTATGTTGGGAGTATTAAAACCAATGTACCTATTGTTTATGCAAAATTCAACATTTTAGTTGACTAATGAAATGAATAGTGACATGAAAACTTGAAATTCAAAAAAATGTGAAACTTCAAAATGCAAAATGCCCTAGTAGGCCTAATGTGATTGGTTTGGATAGTTTGGCATGCCAATAGGGTATTGTTTTAGCAGTACTGCGAAAGGCTTTATGCCTGTATTCATGGCTTTATGCCCGTATTCATGGCTTTTATGCCCGTATGCATGGCTTTTATGCCCGATTATGTGATATCATGGCTTTTTAGCCATACTGACTGCATACATGGTTGACGTTCTGCGTCCCATGGTATGACGGCCCGAGGCACCGTGGTGTCCAGTGCCAACGACCCGTTATCCAGTCCAGTTGTCTAGTATTGGTTACTTGGGCAGTCAATTAAAGTATTATTCAATTCAGGCAGCTAAGTTAAGTTAAGTATAATGAAAATCCAGTACAATTAAATTAAGTATTGAATGAATAAGCAAAAGAGATTAGCAAAAGAAACATAACAAAAATATAAATTGCGTAATCGCATGGACTTGAAATACAATACGATAGAATAAATTATATACCGCTAGTATTACTGAAAAGTTATAAACTAAGCACTTCCAAAGAGGAACAAACTAGTATATAAGATCGTTGATACTAGAAATACCATACCAAATTAAATTGATTCTTGAGTATCTGAATTATCATTTATTTCTTTCTTTACTTGTATATATTATTTCTGGTTATATTATTGCACCACTAAGCAAAATGCTTAGCGCGATGGAATTGCTTCCTCGCAGCATCAAGGTAAAACCAAGAGATCGTCGATCGAGATTTTTGGAGTCCAGGATCTGCAGAAATGTCGGAAGAGTTCAAGATTGTCACCTCCTCAAAGAATGCATGTAGATAGGGCTCATTTTATACATGTTATGTATATTGTTCATTCCTAGCACATTGTAAATTATTTGTATATCTTGTACAAAATAAACTCATGTAATTAACCTATGAATTATGGAAGCTATTCAAAGTAAGTATTTTAGTATGTGAATTGAATTTGAATTATAATGAGATTATACTTGTGAATATTGAGATATTGAAAATCTAATGAGATTTCGAGAAACTGATAATCGCATTGAAATACATTATGTTTGAAAATTTTTGAGACTATTAAGTTTGAGAAATTGAGTATATATTGAAATTGTCTTTGGCAGGTTCAGAAGAACTGTTAGTCCAAATTACAGCCGACACTTTGTCGGATTATCGTTAAAATTTTTGAAATTTCCAACTTAGTTAGATTTTGATAAAAGTAAAAATAGCCTAAATCTTCAATAAAGTTTTTGAATAAATAAATCAAGGACTGTAATGAAATCAGATAAAATAGAGTGCTCCGGCACACTGAGTGGCATAACTTGCTCGGCTACACTGTAGTCGAGTAAGTGGTGTCACACTACACATGAAATAAACTTACTAACACATCTAGCTACCTAAATCAACATCATTTCCCATCATTTACATGTAAAAATAATTCAAGCTTCCTTAGTTTCCATGGCTGCTGAAATTGAAGCCCATCAAATACTCATCCAATTCTTCAAATTTCTCAACAATTCAACTTATTACAACATTTATTCAAAGTTTAGTTAAGAAAGGGTGAGAAAATGGACACTAACCTTAACTTGAGCTTGATTAAACCTTGGAATTTCTCTTCCTTTTTGCTGCCTATGATTTGCCCAAGGTGTAGAGATCAACTTTAATGAACAAAATTTATGGTTTTAGCTTGAAAATGGTGGGAGATATGAGAGCTTACATGGGATGGCTATGGAGGATTTAGGGAGAACTTCAATTCGGCCATGGATGTGTGAAATGAATAAAATGAGATGTTGAAGTGGTGAATGCTGTCCTCTTATGGATATTTATACTCCCACTAACATTAATAAAATAATTATAATATCAAAGTTTAATAATTCTAATAATACCCCTTTATATTCCTGAATTACAATACACATGTAATTTTATTTTTCATGGGATTTTTCAAAATTTAATACTACTTATTTTTAATGGACATTTAGGTCAAAAGTCAAGTCTAGGTGTCAAATGACCAAAATGCCCCTCTTCGGGTTATATTTCCAATTTTTCGGTAATACCGATTTAATTCTGAAACCGATGGTTCTTTTAATTTTCGTTTTCATCTGTACTGATTCACTAAATTTTTTTTGATATTTTCAATGTCATTTATACCTCAGTAGATCTTTAATTAGGTCTCTAAAATTATTTCTCGGGGTTTTCCATGGTCCTAGGGTCAGCAATTGTCTTTTCCATAACTTCCCAGTGCGGTTACCCATCGCTACTGTTCTGGCTCGTTTAACCTAGTTATATTTCATATCTTTTATTTTTCCTTAATTTTTCTTGTATTTTCTTATCATTTATTTTATCATTTTATGTCTCCTCACTATAATTTAAGTGTAATTCCAGACATTTTGGCTTATCCGGATCGACATTAGTCACTGGAACAGTAGAATGTACGGACTAGCTACAGTGAGGGTGTTACATATTACATTCAAAACAATTACCCAAAAATGGGCTAGCAACACATAATTTCTCAAATAAAGTTTTCAATGCAACAAAGATCATAAATCGTTCATACTATTCATTAAAAAAAAAATTCAATTTGAAAAGCAAACTTTAATAGTTGTTGTGCACAAACCTCGTATATTTGCCTTGACTTAGTCCACTCTTCTCCCTTTCTTGGTGGGCTCCTAATGTGACACCCCTTACCCGACTACAGTGTAGCCGAGCAAATTATGCCACTCAGTGTGCCGGAGCACTCTATTTTATCTTAATTTATTTTTATCATAGTTTTGAATATAACTGGTGAAATATAATTCATTTTAAGCCATTTATCGAAATTACTATTTATTTGAGGTTCCGAAAATTTTAAAGAAAATCGTGAGTGCTTGCTAAAAATGGAGAAAGCAGTTCTTGGAACTGTGAAAAACACTTCCTATATTCATTTTCCATCATCTCAACTCCATTTATCAAATTCTCAACAATGTTCAATCTCAGTTCTCATTCATCCATCTCATATGATACCATGCATAAATCATAGATAAACATTCACTTTTCCATTTACAACCACACTTTTCATTATTTACATGAATATCAAAATACATTACATAAGTTTCAAATACATATGAGAAAATAAAATCAATTACAAAATACCAAAATGACATCTAGCGTCCTACCAATGCATCACGACGGTGAGGTGACACGGACACTATGCAATCGTGAATCGCCTTACCGAACTGTGGTCTCTGGCGCTCTGTCCAATCTTCAGTACCTACGCGTTGCAAAAGCGACGCGCTAAGCATAAAGCTTAGTGGTGCAAATAATAAAATAGAAAGAAATAATATGCAATATAAAAATCATAATTTCTTAGCCATTGTGTTCATAAGAACTGAATAATTACCAACTTAGTGTTTAGTCGAGGGCTAATTACATTTTATGATATTAACTTCTTCATGCATTTTGTTAATTATTTTCTTCATGATCTTGAGTTTCTTTGTATTCTATCGTAATCATTCCTGATATTTAATTTTCATATTTTCTTTAACAATCAGTTCATTTACAGTTATACTTTTCCATGCCCAAGTAACCTATCTTGAACGATCGGATGGATAACGGGTTGTTGGCACCGACACCGCGTGCCTCGGGCGTCATACCATGGGACGCAGTAACGCCAACCACGTATGATCGGTATGGCTAAAGAGCCATGATATCACATAATCGGCATAAAAGCCATGAATACGGGCATAAAAGCCATGGATACGGGCATAAAGCCATGAATACAGGCATAAAAGCCTTTCCTTTCGCAGTACTGCTAAAACAATACCCTATTGGCATGCCAAACTATCCAAACCAATCACATTAGGCCTACTAGGGCATTTTGCATTTTTAAGTTTCACAATTTTTGAATTTCAAGTTTTCATGTCACTATTCATTTCATTGGTCAACTAAAATGTTGACTTTTGCATAAACAATAGGTACATTGGTTTTAATACTCCCAACATACCACATTTTGTATTCAAAACTTGTTAGTTTTGGTCACTTTCTCAAAGTTTAGGTCATTTTGGCAAAATTGCCAATTTTTTGGTTTTGGTGTCACTATTCACCTCATTGGTCAACAAAAATGTTGACTTTTAGAATAAAAATGTGTACATTGACTTTGGCACTCCCAACATACCACATTTGGTGTTTAAAACTTGTTGGCATTAAGTGTTAATACCATTTCCAAGCATTAAACCAAAGGAGCAGATTTTTCAGTTTTGGTGAGTCAACTTCACTGTTCCATTGGACACTGTTACTGTTGGAATTTGAAGAAATGTAAAACATGAAAGTTGTTCCTTATTTTGTCTAGTTGAATTTCCTTTTTTGAATCACTCCATTTGGAGTTTTGTAGCTCCAGATATGGCTCAAAAACCCAAGCTGTCCGGACATGCATTCTGCAGAAATTTACCATATCTACAGTGCATGAACAGTAACTTGAGTCACTTGGTTGAATGGGTTCTGGCCATAATTTGGGGTAGGTTCCTTCATGAAAGTTGTTTGTCTATGTGTTAACTTGTTTCTGTAAACATTTCAGGCCAATTGACCAAATCTACAGTGAGTTATGGCCACTGTTCATTTGGTCAATTCTGCAGAGGCAGTTTCAGGGTATCCGGATTGGGGCCAAGTTTTGGTCCTCTTGCTTTGGTCTTTTGGGCATGGTTTCTTCAGCAAAAATGTGCCATTATAAGCCTAGTTTCATGTCCAATTGGCCAAACACCAATTGGACTAGCACAGCCCAAGTTATGGAAGTGCAAAGGGACTGAATTTTCAGTCCCTATGTCATTGCCCTAGGCGCTTTGCAACCTCACTTTGCAATCTCATTTTTCAGTCCATTTGTTGGTCAATCTACCTAAAATGGTCACTAATTGACCATTAAAATGTTATCTAATCAATTCATAATCCAAGTCCACACTTTACTCCCAAAACCCTAGCTCAAATTCAAGATTTTGTACAAGTTACCCTAGTTGACTAACTAACTCATTTCCTTATGTTTATATACTTTATTCATGATTTCTAATTCATTCCAAGTCCATTCAAAAACACTCAATCCTATTTCTCCCTAGGGCAGCCGAAATTTATGGAGTACATATACATAAATTTCATCCACTTAATTTACAAATTCTTGCTAAATTCAAGTTCCTATGCATGAAATTAAAGAGTTTTTGATATATAGTGCACTAACCTCTTGTAGCTTAAATCCAAGCCAACCCAAAACTTCAATTTCTTCTCCTCTTTTAGCTCCCAAAATATTAAGCAAGGTTCTAGGGTAAAATTTAGTGTTGGGAACTCAAGGAAATATGGTGGGAGTTTAGGGTTTCATGAGCTTGCCAAGCTCATCAATGGAAGGAGATGGGAAGAGTCACGTTTTGGGGAAGAAGAAGAAGAAGAATGGCTGCTGTAATTTGTGTTATTTTGGTCTTCATTTATGTCTTTTAATAGTTTAGTCAAATGGTAGCTTATTTGTGATTGGTCACAATTTGTAAATGACATCATCACGATGTCATAATTGAGCTTTTTCTTCATTTTCTTTCCTTTCCTCCACTAATCATTTTCAATTTGATTTCTAGTAATGTTTATTCATATTTTATGTTATATTAATTATTTACTCAACTGGACAAGTCGGCCAAAAATCACCTCTGTAGGCGAAATGACCAAAATGCCCTCCGTTTGGCTTAACGGGTCAAAATTGTCTGTACCGATTGAAAATTTTTCCTAAATATTTTCTTGGCATTCTAATGCCATAGGAACCTCAATGACCCTTCTCTAAAGTCCCAAAAATTATTTTATGAATTTTTCCCCGGGTCTAGGGCTCCTCGTTGTGAGAACCGCAACTTCCCTCCGGTTACCCATCGCTTGGGCACCGGCTCATTTGACTTGGTTGTATTTTATTTCTAAAATTTTTACTAAAATTTTCTTATTAATATTTGAGTTAATTATGGTCCCTCACTTAAATTTAATTATTTTTCCGGACGTTCTAGCTGTTCGGACCGACACCGGTCACCGGAACAGTAGGATGTACGGAATTGTTACCGGAAGGATGTTACACCTTTTCAACTGAAATACATAATTTAAAGTGTTTCAATACTCATTCAACTTATTTCTAAATAAATAATCCAACAATTAAATTCTTATATAGTTAATTTACCCAATAAAACTTATAAGGTTTGAGTCCTTTACAATTGGTATATTTGTGATTACTATTCACTTTACTATTCACTTTACTATTCATTCAAAATGTTGACTTTTTCATAATTAATAGGTATACAATTTCTAAACACATGGTTCTACTACATTTTGAGTTTCAATTTTGTTGGTATTGGTTGCTAAATACAATTCAAGGCCTATTAAGAAAAATTTCAAAATTTTAATTTTGGTCTCTTATGTTTATTGTTCTATTAGGCCAATCTACAGTGAACATTTGGCTAAACTTTCTACATCAAAGTTGTTCCTTAATGTGTCTAGTTTAATTCCCTTTTTGAATCACTCCATTTGGAGTTTTTTTAGCTCAAGTTATAACATTTTTACCATAACTGGCCGGATTGGTCATTCTCCAGAGATTCTGGGCAATTTAGGATTCTGGCAATTTTGGCAAGTCAACATTGGTTAGCAATTTGAATGCATTATGGTCAAAATTTGGATTTCTATTCCTTACGAAAGTTTTCCTACTATGTCTAAGCTTTCCAATGGTTTAAAAATCAGGTCATTTGGACCTCTCTACACAAAGTTATGACCATTTGAACATGCACTGTTCATTTGGTCAATTCTGTCCAGTAATAGGGTACCTAATCTAGATTCAAGCAGATTTTAGGTCCTCTTAGGGTCAGTTTTAGGGAAAGGTTTAATTTTCATCTCCAATTGGCCTCACACCAATTGGAGCAACATAATTTAACTTATAGCTATTTAAATGGACAATGGGTCAAGCTGCTAGAATTTGGTCATTTCACATTCACAACTCAATTCAATTCCAACTATCAAATTGCACTTATAAGTACCCTAATTGACCATAATTAAGCGTTACAATGTCAATTGGTCAACAATCCCTAAAAATCCCTAATTTTTCTCAAAATTTTGATCACCAAGAACCCTAATTTCCCAATTGCCTCATTCATGTCAAATTCACTTCCATAATCTTACAAACAACATCACATGTGCAAGCTTTCTTCATCAATTCCATCAAATCACCATAACCTCTAATATACCCTAGGCTACCGAATTTTCAATTCTTCCCAACAAGCATAATTTTTCAATTTTCTAAAGTTAATCTACTTATTCAACTTCCATTCCAACAATTATACAAAAGAAAAAGCTTGAATTTACTTACCTTAAGTAGACAATTTTCCCAAGCTTCCTATCTTCAATTTTTTTCTTCTCTTTCTTGTTTCCAATCTTCTTACCAAGATCCAAAAGTAAGATTTAATTAAGGAAATTATGGGATTTGTGGCTAAAATTAGGATTACAAAAGCTTGAGAGTGGCTTTAATGATGGAAGAAAAATGAAAGTGAGAGAGAGAGTGAATTCGACATTTAGAAGAAGAAGATGGGAAATAATTTTTTTTTTCTTTTTAATCGTCTTATATGTTAACATTATCCCCAATTTTCAAAATTTAAAAATTATAATTATTATTGTGTCATGTATACATCATCATGATGTCATAATTCCCTTAAATTAAAATCTTTTTTTTTCTTTTTCCTTTCTTCCCTACACCTCTTATGTTTTAATTTATTTTTCATAATTTTAATTTCACATATTTTAATGAATTATTAGGTCAAAAGTCACCTCTAAGGGTAAATTGATCATATTGCCCCTTATCGAACTGATTAGTTTTTTCCAATAGCACTGAGTTGCTTTCTGAAGTCTGTTTCAATTGTTTGAACTGGTTCTCTATTCTTTTATGTGATTTTCACATTACCACTAGTTTCACAATTATTCCTAGGCTTGGGGTGTCATAGGGTCCTACACAAATTTAGGGTAGCAACTGAGCTTTGCAATTATTCCTAACCCTTACCTTTTTATATTAGTTTTAGATGAATTAACGAAACATGTACAAGAGAGTATCCCTTGGTGCATGATGTTTGAGGATGATATAGTTTTGATAGATGAGACGCAAGAAGGAGTTAATAGAAAGCTAAAGCTTTGGAGAAGTACTCTAGAGTCAAAGGGCTTTAAGTTAAGTAGAATGAAGACAAAATACATGCATTATAAGTTCAGTGAAGGCCGAACTGGTATAGGGAAGGAGTTAGTTTGGATCGAGTTAGTTTGGATCGAGTGATACTATCCAAACTTGATTCTTATAATGGAATCCATTTTAGACTTCATGGCATCTATCCATTTTGTAGAGTCTATATCTGATGTAGCTTCTTCATAAGTTATAAGATCATTACTATGATCTATTTATTCATGAACAAACAACTCTTGTTCATTTTCATGAAGAAATCCATATTTATTAAGAGGATGAGATATTCTACTTGATCTTTGAGGAATTGATGTGGAGACATCATCAACAGGTTGAAGGAATGGAAGCGTGAAAAACACAAGTTTATACCATTGAATTCAAAATATTTTCACCTAGGGTCACATGCATCATGCAAGATTTATTTTTATCTATTTGATTTCAATGATAAACAACCTATTAAAACTCTTTTAATATGTTTTTGGATCTATATTTGCCATTTAAGATTTTATAATTAATCAGATTAATTTTGGAACCCTAGATTAAATCAAGAACGATTACACTAACTTCTTGATGCACTGCAGCGTGTCTGCGCCTTTGAGATTCGTCTTCAGGACACCAGATGTTGTCCCTCTAGCTTGTCTACACCAAGAACACCTATGGCAGCCCTTGAACAGCTTCTAAAGCTTTTTCTATTAATTAGAAATTCAAGTTTTTCCTTTTAAGAGATTAGAGATGTAAATAGGACACTAGAAATAATTTCTAGTGTTCTTAATTCAAGAGATTGATGGCTAATCTCTTTGAATTAATGAGAGATGAAGAAGAATAGATGGAGAACCTCAAAATGGTGTGACAAAGGAGAGGAGTGGCTGCTGGTTGTTTTTCTTTTCATAACAACACTTATATAGCTAGGTTAATACATTAAACCCTTGCCACATGTCACCCTTTGATTAGCTCTAGGTTTAAGTGACCCAATCACATTGTGCGAAGTGTCAAACCTATATTTAATCTTGATTTTAATCATCTTACATGATTAAAAAAACATTTGGCAAGCTTATGTACAATCCCATGTGTCACCATCTCATGGTGCCACGTGCCACACTGTAAAATGACCAAAATGCCCCTGTGTCTTAATTTTGAGTTCTTAACCCAAAATAATTATTTTTTTTCTTCTTCTAATTTATATCAAATATAAATTAATTAATTAATCTCTATTAATTAATTTCTCATTAATTAAATTCATATTTAAACACTTTAAATATAAATTTAACTTATACTATACATCTAATAATCTAGATTTGGTTTCAAGTCATGCTAGGGACTTTGTAATTTAATTGCAAACCAAACCTATTTAATTAATCAATTAAACTCTTTAATTAATTAATTAAATCATATTTAAATAGGTGATAACTTGTGTATGTGTGTGACTTACTAGGCTCATCACTAATTGGCAATGAGACATGATATCAACTCTTAATATCATCAGAACTCTTTCTTACCATAAATGATTTCTCTAAATCATTTTATGAACCTCATAGACCATGGTTAACACCTAGTATAGCATGCCATGGCCACCCAATTAGTAATAAGGTTTACCTTAAATGAACCTATAATCATATGTTACCATGCACTAGAATCTCTCTGTTACAAAATCCCAACTCAAGCTGGAGTCATGGTTTATGTCAAACTCCAATTTCTATGAATATTATGTTCTCTTTTAATTCCAGTTCTTGATTAAAAAGATTTTCTCATCAAACTTTTACGAATAAATCTATCTGTCTGCCAGAACTTGAAACATCAAGAACAATTAAATGAACATAGGATTTTAACTCTATTTACTTAGAGGAACAGATTCCATCTTGATCAATACCTACCTCCATATATAACTAGTAGGAGCTAACAGATGCCCATATACCCATACACAGTACAAGTATGAAAGCAGTATCAAACTCAAACTACCTATATACAAGATAACTGTGCTATCTCAGGTCTAAAGATTATATGCACTAATATGATTTATGACAAAACATTGACAAGAGTAAACTCCATGTGCTTGTCATAAGTGTCACTAGTTCGGCCTACTTATCATTTATAAGTGCCTATCATGCTTGTTATGTGGCATGAGACTCACCATTCCATCTTATTTATATCTCATATAAATAACTTGGGAACAAATATGAATACAATCTTTCTGGATAAGTCATGTCCTTATTATGAAGTATCCTCGATTGTGAACCTATTTATGATACTTTGTGTTGGAAATATTGTCACTCATATTCTTAACAACTTAAGAATAATATTTCTAACAAAATATCAATGGACCTTTTCTATTACACATAATTATATTATATAAACGGAAAAGTGGAAATGACTTTTATTAATAAAAATATGTACAAGATACATACTAAATGATATGCTCTAAGGCATACTAATAACACAGGTAAAGGCTTATTGGATGGATCAATATCCATTTTGTCTATTTGTTGGTCAAAATTCTCTAATTCTAATTCTATCTGGTCAAAAGTCTCTAATTCCAATTCTATCTTTCTTCCTTTGCCACTTTCTTAAATAAACTCTTTTTCAAGAAAAGTAGCATCCCTACTTATCACAACTCTTTGTGTTGCAGGAAGATAGAAATAATATCCAAAACTGTCATTTGGATAACCAACGAACTGTCCCTTTCTAATTTTATTTCCAATTTATCAGTCTTCAGCTTTTAGATAGAAGTTGGACAATCCCAAATCTTAACATGTTTAAGACTTGGCTTTTTTCCACACCATATCTCATATGGAGGTCCTTTAGTATCGGCTCATTTAACTGATTATGCTTTGTTTTCTTATTTCCATTTCACCCTTATATGATTTCTATTAATTTTTATTTATGACTTTTATAGATGACTTAAACATGATTCTAAATATCCTGACTATCTGGACAGGCACTAGTCACCAAAATAGCAGAATGTATAGACTACTTAATATAGGGGTGTTACAATTCTCCCCCCTTTAATAAAATTTCATCCCCAAATTTTACCTGGTTTTAGTCTTTGAATAGTTATGGGTGCTGTCTCTTCATGTCCTCCTCGCGCTCCCAAGTAGCCTCCTAGCTTGAATGATGGTTCCACAGCACCTTGACCAGTGGTATTTGCTTGTTCCTCAGCTGCTTCACCTCATACGCTAGGATCTCTATGGGCTCTTCCTCATAAGTGAGGTCTGGATTCACCTCAATCTCTTCTACTGGTAGAACATGAGAGGGGTCTAATCGATACCTCCTTAACATAGATACATGGAAGACATTATGTATCTTTTCCAATTCTGGAGGAAATGCCAATCGGTATGCCAAAGGACCCACTCTTTCTAGCACCTCATATGGCCCAATGAAGCGAGGACTTAATTTCCCCATTTTGCCAAATCTCATAATCCTTTTCCAAGGAGAAACCTTGAGGAACACTTTGTCACCCACCGCATACTCAATGTCTCTTCTTTTCAAATCAATGTTAGACTTCTAATGATCTGATGTAGTCTTAAGTCTGTCTGTGATGAGCCTAATCTTCTCCTCTGTTTGCTGAATAATTTCTGTGCCAATTAGTTTTCTTTCATCTACCTTATCCCAACATAAGGGAGTTCTACACTTCCTGCCATACAAAGCTTCATATGGAGGCATCCCTATGCTTGATTGATAGCTATTATTGTAGGCAAACTCAATCAAAGGCAAGTGTGTATCCCAACCACCTTCAAATTCAATCACATAAGTCCGTAGCATATCCTCCAAGATTTGAATCACCCTCTCACGTCTGTCTGTGGATGGAATGCTGTACTGAAATTCAATCTAGTTCCTAGGGCTTTTTGCAAACTATCCCAGAATCTAGAAGTGAACCTTGGATCTCTGTCTGACACAATCGATACTGGCACTCCATGAAGTCTCACAATCTCATCAATATACAGTTTAGCCAATCTGTCCAAGCTATAGTCATCTTCACTGGCAGAAAGTGAGCAGACTTGGTCAATCTATCCATAATGACCCAAATTGAATCATGATTCTTTTGAGTTCTAGGAAGTCCCATCACAAAATTCATCGTGATTCGTTCCCATTTCCACTCGAGAATTGGTAATGGCTATAGCAAACGAACTGGCACTTGGTGTTCTACCTTTACTTATTAACAAGTCAGGCATTTGGCAACATACTCAGCTATATCCTTATTCATATCCATCCACTAATGGTGCTCTTTTACTGTTCTATACATTTTAATCCCACCAGGGTGCATAGCAAAAGGAGAGTCATGTGCTTCCTTCATAATGATTTGCCTCAATTCCACATCATTTGGAATGCACATTCTACCCTGGTGTAATAGCAAGCCATCATCATTCATTAAAAATCCAGGTTTCTTGCCATCCTGAACTTCTTCCATCAATTTTTGATACTTTTCATCATTTTGTGTTGTCGTTTTAATCTGACCAATCAATATTGGCTTCACTTGCCAAGTAGCTATCATCTATCCCTCGTCATCTATCTCCATATTAGCATGTAGTGCCCTTAACACATATACCATGGACAAAGGAAAAATCCTTAAACTAGCCATAGTCTTACGACTTAAGGCATCAGCTACCAAATTTGCTTTCCCTGGCTAATAGTTTATCAAATAGTCATAGTCTTTAATCAGTTCCAACCATCTCCTCTATCTCAAATTTAGCTCTTTTTGTGTGCCCAAATACTTTAAGATCTTGTGATCTGTGTGGATATAGCATTTCTCCCCATAAAAATAGTGTCTCTAGATCTTCAGAGCAAATAATATAGCTGCTAGCTCCAAGTCATGTGTAGGGTAGTTTCTCTCATGGGGTTTCAGCTGACGTAATGCATAAGCAATGACATTTCGGTCTTGCATAAGTACACAGCCTAGCCCATTATGGGAAGCATCACTGTATACAGTGTACTCTTTACCCGGGGTAGGTGAAGTTAGGACTGGAGCTTTAGTCAAATATTTCTTTAACTCATTAAAGTTGTGCTGGCACTTATCAGTCCATTAAAATTTTACATCTTTCCTATGCAGCTTGGTCAGTGGAGATGCTAATTGTAACACCCCATGCCCGTCTACAATGTAGCCGAGCAAGGCATGCTACACAGCGTGTTGGAGCACCTAGTCTGTAATCAACTCATTTCCTGAACTCAATTTGATTTAAGAAGTCTTTTATGTAAAGTTCATATCATATTGGTTCTATTTTCATACTTTAATAAAATTAGTGTTTCAAAAATGGTAATAAAAATCCGATAAGGTGCCGTCTGTATTTCGGACAAACTGTCATTCTAAACCTGTTAAAAACAATTCAATATGATAATCTCAACCTTCCAAATAAATTTTCAGTCTCAAAATTTCATAGTTCCAAAATACAATCCATCATAATTTACATTCATCCAAACACTCTCCATAAGAGTTTAATATGTACAAATTATTACAATCCTTAAAGTTTTAGAATATACAAGATTACATAACAAAATGTCAAAATACAAGTGATAATCATTACACAAGATCTTAAGTCCTACCATGTATGCAGTGTAGTGTAGATGACTCTGGACTCCTGTGCAGATCTGATGTCTCACCGGTAGTAGGTCCGCTGGGCTCCCCAGCTGTGTCTCCAATACCTACGCATTACAAAAGCAATGCTCTAAGCAATTTTCCATAGTGGTGCCAAATATAAAGAAATATACACTAAAATAAAGTAAATGAATTGTTTATGAATTTATGACATCGATATTCTATTACAGTTGTTGATTCTACTTTTATTTGCTAACCTTTCATTTTTGCTAATTTTGGTGGTGCTGTATGTCAATAAACTGAATTTAACAATTTGAATTTAATAATACTTAAATTAACTGCTCGTATAGCCTATGTACTGACCAGACTAGATAAACAGATATACTGGCACTGGGTACCTAGTACCTCGGGTCGTCACACCATCGGTCACAAAGTGTCTCCCGGTGTGCAAACAGCGTGGCTAAAAAGCCATATAGTCAATCTGGTGATAAGCCAAGTATAATAACACAATACGTATAGCCGTAGGCTATTAAAGTCACAGTGCGGCATAATAAGCCGTAAAAACACAGTATGGCACGTAACCATTTACAGAACAGCTGTCAGAATCCTATTGGCATGCCAACCCATCCAAACTAGTCAACTACGCAAACTAGGGCATATTACAAATCAATTGTTTAATTCTTCATTTTTTTGAGTTTACTAGTTATCATGTAATTCACAAGTCAATGTAAATGTTAACCTTTCTAGGTAATATGGATAAGTTGATTCTAGCATCAACATGTCACAAATTGTAATTCAATATGCTGCCAATATAGTGCAATTTACCATTTTTACAAGTTGGCATTTAATGCCAAATTACTTCAAGCATCATTGTATGTAAATGTCAAATTTTCAGTTTTAGTGTGCTAGATTGGTCTAGCTTAATGTCCTATTTCTTTTGGTTTTTAGCTTCTGGTCAAAGAAGCAAAATTGTAGCTCAATGTCTTATTGAACCTTTGACAAAATTTTAGGTTATTCTGAGTGGTATAGACCAAGATATGATCAATTTACTAAAGCTGGACAGATTGCATCTTTAGTGCAAGATTTGGTCAATTTTAGGTCAAATTCAGTTTTGGCAGTTTTGGTACCCGAAATTGGGCAAGCAATTTGACTTGGTTCTGGCCATTTATGGGCTTTTGTGTCTTCAAAAGAATTGTAGCTCTATGTCTAAGCTATCCATGGTAAAAATTTCAGGTCATTTTGACCTATTTTGAGTGAGTTATGGTCATCTTAATGACTACTGTTTATATGGTCAAAAATCTAGGTTTGCAAGGTTGCCATTCCGGATTTGGTCATTTTTAAGGTCAGTTTCTAGGTAGAATTTTGGCAATATTTCTACGTGAAAGTTGGCCTATTTGGTGTCTAGTTTCACCCCCCATTGGCCTCATACCAATTGGGTTCACAGTTTTGCACTTATAACTTAATTTAGGTACTGCCATCACACACAAGCTGCATTTGAAAATTTCACTTCCAATTTTGACAATCCTCATCCTTCCAATACTTCAATATTCAATTATGGCACTTCTATATATGTTGTACACAATTCTAGCAAAGCATTTTGGGTAGAAAACTCAAGTGCTCAATGCACACAATACACCATTAAAGTTCAACATTTACTTCCACCGAAATTCAACATACCTCAACACTAATATTACACACACTTCCATGGCAACTACACATGCTGCCCATAATTTAACACCATCACATCTCATCAATAAATTACATAAACTCACATACAATTTCATAATATTATAGGCTGCCGAACTTGGCAGTTTACCAAAGTATCAAAGTCCCATTTTCAACCCCTTAATTCAATTGTCATTTCAAACACACACATGCCAATAAACTCTAATACATTTATTTACTTAAATCAACATGCCTAATCATCATTTACATGTAGAATTAAGTAAACTCTCATAGTCTTCCATGGCTGTCGAATTTGAGCCCATCCAATTCTCCCAATTTCTCAACAATTCAACTCACCATAACCTTAATTCAAAGTTTAACTAAGCAAGGAAGGAAAATTGGACACTAACCTTTTTTTGAGCTTTATAAAACCTCACCAAATCTCCTCCTTTTTGTTGCCTATCTCCTTCCCAAGATGTGTGGACCAAGTTTAATAAAGAGAATTTATGGTTTTATGTTGAAAATGGGAGAGAATCAAGCTTTGCATGGAAAATTTTCCATGGAGAATTGGGAGTGATCAATCGGCCATTGTTGGAAGCTTGAAGGAAATGAGTTAGTTAGTGGAGAAATCTGCCTTAACATGTGTATTTATACCCCCACTAATAATGGTAATATTATTATAATAATCAAGTTTTAGTATTTCTAATTATACCCCCTTATTTCCCTTAATTACATTACATATATAATTTCATTTTTCATGTGATTTTTAAAATTTAACACTACTTATTTTTTATGGAAATTTAGGTTAAAAGGCAACTCTATGTGTTAAATGACCAAAATGCCCCACTTCGGGTTATATTCTCGATTTTTCGGTAACACCAATTTTTTGTTTGCTTCTCGATTTTTCTTTTTTTCTTTGTACTAATTTATTAATTTTTTTTTGATATTTCTAGTGTCAATTACATTTCAATAAACCTTTACTTATGTCCCGAAATTTAATTTCGAGGGTTCTCCGTAGTCCTGGGGTCGGCAATTACCTTCGCCGTAACTTTTCGGTGCAGTCACCCATCGCTACGGTGCCGGCTCGTTTAACTTAGTTTCATTTCCTCTCTTTTATTTTTCTTGTATTTTCTTTTTATTTATTTCATCATTATATGTCTGTTCACTATCACCGAAGTATAGTTCCAGACATCGTGACTTGCCCAGACTGACATTAGGTCACCGGAGCAATAGAATGTACAGAACACGTACACTGGGGATGTTACAACTCTTCCCCTCTAAAGAAAAATTTCGTCCTCGAAATTTACCTAATGTGAAGAGCTGAGGAAACTATTGCCTCATTGTCTCCTCACTCTCCCATGTTGCCTCTTCCGTGTTGTGGTGCCTCCATAGGATTTTCACTAGTGGAATTGTCTTATTTCTGAGTTCTTTTACCTCTCGTGCCAAGATTTTAATTAGTTCTTCTTCATATGTCAGGTCAGGTTGTACAATAATTTCTTTCACTGAGAAGACATGCGAAGGATTTAATTTGTATCTTCTGAGCATCGAGACATGGAACACATTATGTATCTTGTCCAGCTCAGGTGGTAAGGCTCATCTGTAGGCTACTGGTCCCACACGTTCAATAACTTCATATGGGCCAATAAACCTAGGGCTTAATTTTCCCTTTTTCCCGAATCTCAACACTTTCTTCCATGGTGATACTTTGAAAAATACCTTCTCACTAACTTCATACTCAATGTCCTTTCTTTTCAAGTCAGTATAAGATTTCTATCGGTCTGAGGTAACTTTCAAATTGGCCTTTATCAGTTTCACCCTTTCCTCTGTCTGTTTTACCAGGTCTGGCCCCACTAGCTTATCTTCGCCCAATTCAATCCAACATACAGGTGTTCTGCATTTTCTCCCATACAGTGCTTCATAGGGTGCTATTTGTATGCCAGCTTGATAGCTATTGTTGTATGCAAATTCTACTAGTGAAAGGTATTTGTCCCAGCTTCCCTCAAACTCAATAACACAACTCCTCAGCATATCCTCGAGGACCTATCACATATGTTTGGTTATTTTTATCATTATCAGTTCAATTTATTGTTTACAATAACTCAATAAATTTCAAAATTTACCTGGATTATTCTTTCTGACTATCCATCCGTCTGAGGATTAAAAGCCGTACTAAAATTGAGTCGCGTACCCAAGGATTCTTGTAATTTCTTCCAAAATCTAGATGTAAACCTCGAGTCTCTATCAGATATAATGGAAAGCGAAATTCCATATAGTCTAACTATCTCACTGATATACAATTCTGCTAGCTTTTCCAGTGAGTAATCAGTTCTGACTAGCAGAAAATGTGTTGATTTGGTCAAACTATCCACAATCACCCATACTGCATCATGTTTCTTCTGAGTGAGAGGTAGAACACTGACAAAGTCCATAGTGATTCAGTCCCATTTCCATTCAGGTATGTTTATGGGTTGTAACAAACCTGATGGAACTTAGTGTTCTGCTTTGACTTGCTGACATGTCAAGCATCTAGTTACATAGTCAGCTATGTCCTTCTTCATACCTGGCCACCAGTATCGAAGTTTCAGGTCATGGTACATTTTTGTGCTTCCTGGGTGCATAGCATACACACTGTTATGTGCTTCTCTCAGAATACTGCTTTTCAACTCTTTATTATCTGGTACACATACTCTTTTTTTATAGTACAGACACCCTTTTTCTTTCACTTCATATTTAGTTTCCTTTCCCTCAGTGATTTTGCCCATAATAGCCATTAATTTCTCATCTATCTTCTGCCCATCCTGTATCTATTGTAACAGATTCAGCTTCACTTGCAACTTAGCCAAAATAACTCCGTCATGAGTTAAGGACAGTTAGGCATTCAGATATCTTAATGCTACAATAGATTTTCTGCTTAAAGCATCGGCGACTACGTTTGCCTTCCCAGGGTGGTAGTCAATCACACAATCATAATCTTTCAGGAATTCAATCCATCGCCTCTATCTCAAATTAAGTTCCTTCTGGGTTAGCAGATACTTCAAACTCTTATGGTCTGTGTATATGTAGTATTTTTCTCCATACAAGTAATGCCTCCATATCTTCAATGCGAAGATAATTGCTGCTAACTCCAAATCATGAGTAAGGTAATTCTTTTCATGTGGCCTTAACTGCCTGGAAGCATATGCGACCACTTTCCCTTCTTGCATGAGTACATACCCTAACCCATTATGTGAGGCATCACTATAGACTACAAAGTCTTTTCTCGACACTGGCTATGTTAACACTAGTGCCTCTATCAACATAGCCTTCAACCTCTCAAAACTGGCTTGACACTTGTCATTCCATTCAAATTTCATATTCTTGGGTAGTAATTTGGTCATTGGAGCAGCTATCAGGGAAAATCCCTTTACAAATCTTTTATAATATCCAGCTAACCCCAAGAAACTTCTGATCTCAGTTGTATTTTTGGGAGGCTTCCATTCCATCACTGCTTCAATCTTCTTGGGATCCACTCTAATCCCTTTAGCTGACACTACATGTCCAAGGAATGCAATCTCATTCAACCAGAACTCACAATTGGACAATTTAGCATACAGTTTCTTCTCTTTTAGAATCTGCAGAACAATTCTCAAATTCTCATCATGTTCTGCTTTATCCTTGGAATACACTAGGATGTCATCTATGAAGACCACTACAAACTGATCTAAGTATGGATGGAAGATACGGTTCATAAGGTCCATGAATGCTGCTGGAGCATTTGTTAACCCAAATGGCATCACCAGGAATTCATAATGCCCATACCGGGTTCTAAATGCAGTCTTAGGCACATCTGCATCCCTAACCCTTAGCTGATGATACCTTGATCTGAGATCAATCTTAGAAAACACTCCGGCTCCCTTCAACTGATCAAACAGATCGTCAATTCTAGGTAACGGATACTTGTTCTTCACTGTTACTTTATTTAACTGCCGATAGTCAATACATAACCTCAGTGTCCCATATTTCTTCTTTAAAAACAGTATCGGAGCTCCCCACGATGACACACTAGGGCGTATGAACCCATTGTCTAGTAATTCTTACAGCTGGACTTTTAACTCTTTCAATTCAACAGGTGCCATCCTATACGGAGCAATTGAAATTGGAGCTGTACCCGGCATAATCTCAATAGCAAATTCAACTTCCCTTTCTGGTGGTAAACTAGGCAATTCCTCAGGAAATACCTCAGAGAAATCCCTTACTGTGGGTATGTCAGACAAGTTAAGTTTACCCTGCCTAGTGTCAACCACGTGTGCCAGATAGGCTTCACACCCTTTTCTCATTCATCTCCTTACAACTGTAGCTGAGATGACATTGGACAAGAAATCTGTCCTTTCACCCACAACTGTTATTTCTTCGTTCTCAGCAGTTTTCAGAGAGATTCTCTTCAATTTACAATCTACTATTGCCTGATGATGGGATAACCAGTCCATTCCCAAATTCACATCAAACTCATGGAAAGGCAGTTCGATTAAGTCTGCCAAGAACTCTTTCCCTTGAATCTTCAATGGACAGCCCTTATACACCTTGTTTACTACCACACTGTGGCCTAGTGGATTTGTGACCAGGATGTCTTGGTCACTTTCCTCTACTGGTATTCCCTTCCCTACGGGTAGCTTGATACAAATATATGAATGAGTAGATCCAGGATCCATTAATGCGTGCACAGAAGTATTATAGAGGAGGAACGTACCCTTGATGACATCCGAAGCTTCCTGTTCCTCCTGTGCCTTTATAGCATATGTTCTGGCTGGTTTTCTACCTTCTGCTCTCCCCACATACTTTGATACAGGTTTCTGTGAAGTACCGGTTGCCTCAGCCTTACTCGGCTTTCTACCCCTTGAAGCTGGAAAGGCAGGCCTAACAGTTGATACCGGGGTGGATGTAGTAGTTCTGCATAGACAATCTCGAATTAGGTGGTCTGTAGACCCACACCGTAAATAAGCACCTATCATCCTCCAACATTCACCCTTATGCCATTTTTGGCAATGTGGGCAAGCAACAGATACTGTTGGGCCTGGTCCCCTGAACCTTGTCCCTAGAGAGCTAGCCACTGAAGGTGTGGACTGGCCTCTCCTTGGTGCAAACTGAGATTTGGGCCTCTGTGACTAACCCTGACTTGGTGCTCTACTGAAACTCTGAGTAGGCGAACCTCTGAATTTCTTACTAGGGGCAGAAGATGTACTGGTCTGACCCTGACCTCTTTTCTGCTGTCTGTCCCTTCTGTTCTATTCATTCATTCTAACTTTTTTAACCTTCAGTGCGACTTCCACTAACTTGGCAAACTCTGTAATCTCCAAGGCTGTAATCATTACTTTAATGTTATCATTGAGTCCTTCCTCAAATCTCTTGCATCTCTCGGCCTCATTAGGGACTATTTCCCGCCCATAGCGGCTCAGTCTGACAAATTCTCTTTCATATTCAGTCACTGTCAGCTGTCTCTGACGTAGGGTAATAAATTCCCTTCTCCTCTCTTCCAGGTATACACTGCCCACATACTTCTTTCTGAACTCAGTGAGAAAGAATTCCTAAGTTATTTGTTCTGGTGGCACCTCACTAGTCACTGTATTCCATCATTAGTATGCATCATCTTGTAGTAGTGATACGGCGGCTTCCAAATTCTGCTCTGGAGTACAATGAAGTTGTTTCAAAACCCTTTCAGTTCTGTCCAACCAGTTTTGAGCTGTGACTGAATCATCTTCCCTTTTGCCCAGAAAATCCACTGCTCCGAACTTTCTAAGTTTCTCCGTATGAGATTTTTAATGTGGAGGTGGTGGTGGTGGCATAACTCCTACCATCTGTCTAAAGAACTTAGCCATTTGCTGAAATGTGGCTGTTGCATCTGGTACTGGTGGAGCAGGTTCCCTCCTGTCTCCTGGTTCAGTCATAGATGGAGTATGACTCTCCACCTCTTCATCGACCGCTCTCTGCGATGTGGAGTCCATATTCTGATCAAAATAACAAAACAAATCAAAATATCTGCATTAGAGTCATCTTAACATTTACAATGAATGCATGATATGCAATCTATCTAGGTCTAGGAATGCCTAAACCGTGCTCTGATACCACTAAGTGTAACACCCCACGCCCGTCTACAGTATAGTGGAGCAAGGCATGCTACACGGCGTGCCGGAGCACCTAGTCTGTAATCAACTCATTTCCTGAACTCAATTTGATTTAAGAAGTCTTTTATGTAAAGTTCATATCATACTGGTTTTATTTTCATACTTTAATAAAATTAGTGTTTTAAAAATGGTAATAAAAATCCGGCAAGGAACCGTCTGTATTTCAGACAAACTGTCCTTCTAAACCTATTAAAAACAATTCAATATGATAATCTCAACCTTCCAAATAATTTTTTAGTCTCAAAATTTCATAGTCTCAAAATACAATCCATCATAATTTACATTCATCCAAACACTCTCCATAAGAGTTTAATATGTACAAATTATTACAATCCTTAAAGTTTTATAATATAGAAAATTACATAACAAAATGTCAAAATACAACTGATAATCATTACACAAGATCCTAAGTCCTACCATGTATGCAGTGTAGTGCAGATGACTCTGGACTCCTGTGCAGATCTGATGTCTCACCCGGTCGTAGGTCTTCTGGGCTCCCCAGCTGTGTCTCCAATACCTACACTTTACAAAAGCAATGCGCTAAGCAATTTCGCTTAGTGGTGCCAAATATAAAGAAATATACACTAAAATAAAGTAAATGAATTGTTTATGAATTTATTACATCGATATTCTATTACAGTTGTTGATTCTACTTTTATTTGCTAACCTTTCATTTTTGCTAATTTTGGTGGTGCTGTATGTCAATAAACTGAATTTAACTATTTGAATTTAATAATGCTTAAATTAACTGCCCGTGTAGCTTATATACTGACCAGACTGGATAAATGGATATACTGGCACTGGGTACCTAGTACCTCGGGCCGTCACACCATCAGCCACAAAGTGTCCCCCGGTGTGCAAATAGTGTGGCTAAAAAGCCATATAGTCAATCTGGCGATAAGCCAAGTATAATAACACAATACGTATAGTTGTAGGCTATTAAAGTCACAGTGCGGCATAATAAGCCGTAAAAACACAGTATGGCATGTAGCCATTTACAGAACAGCTGTCAAAATCCTATTGGCATGCCAACCTATCCAAACTAGTTAACTAGGCAAACTAGGGCACATTACAAATCAATTGTTTAATTCTTCATTTTTTTGACTTTATTAGTTATCATATAATTCACAAGTCAATGTAAATGTTGACCTTTCTAGGTAATATGGATAAGTTGCTTCTAGCATCAACATGTCACAAATTGTAATTCAATATGCTGCTAATATAGTGCAATTTACCATTTTTACAAGTTGGCATTCAATGCCAAATTACTTCAAGCATCATCGTATGTAAATGTCAAATTTTCAATTTTAGTATGCTAGATTGGTCTAGCTTAATATCCTATTTCTCTTGATATTTAGCTTCTGGTTAAAGAGGAAAAATTGTAGCTCTATGTCTTGTTGAACTTTTGGCAAAATTTCAGGTCATTCTGAGTTGTATAGACCAAGATATGATCAATTTACTAAAGCTGGACAGATTGCATCTTTAGTGCAAGATTTGGTCAATTTAGGTCAAATTCAGTTCTGGCAGTTTTGGTACCTAAAATTGGGCAAGCAATTTGACTTGGTTCTGGCCATTTATGGGCTTTGGTGTCTGCATAAGAATTTTAGCTCTATGTCTAAGCTATCCATGGTAAAAATTTCAGGTCATTTGGACCTGTTTTGAGTGAGTTATGGTCATCTTAATGACTACTGTTCATATGGTCAATAATCTAGGTTTGCAAGGTTGCCATTCTGGATTTGGTCATTTTTAAGGTCAGTTTCTAGGCAGAATTTTGGCAACATTTCTACATAAAAGTTGGCCTATTAGGTGTCTAGTTTCACCCCCCATTGGCCTCATACCAATTGGGTTCACAGTTTTGCACTTATAACCTAATTTAGGTACTGCCATCATACATAAGCTGCATTTGAAAATTTCACTTCCAATTTTGACAATCCTCCTCCTCCCAATACTTCAATATTCAATCATGGTACTTCTATATATGTTGTGCACAATTCTAGCAAAGCATTTTGGGCAGAACACTCAAGTGCTCAATGCACACAATACACCATTAAAGTTTAACATTTACTTCCACCGAAATTCAACATAACTCAACAACAATATTACACATACACTTCCATGGCAACTACACATGCTGCCCATAATTTAATACCATCACATCTCATCAATAAATTACATAAACTCATACAATTTGATAATATTATAGGCTACCAAACTTGGCAGTTTACCAAAGTATCAAAGTCCCATTTTTAAACCCTTAATTCAATTATCATTTCAAACACAAACATGCCAATAAACTCTAATACATTTATTTTCTTAAATTAACATGCCTAATCATCATTTACATGTAGAATTAAGTAAAGTCTCATAGTCTTCCATGGCTGCCGAATTTGAGCCCATCAAATACTCATCCAATTCTCCCAATTTCTCAACAGTTCAACTCACCATAACCTTAATTCAAAGTTTAACTAAGCAAGGAAGGAAAATTGGACACTAACCTTTTTTTTGAGCTTTATAAAACCTCACCAAATCTCCTCCTTTTTGCTACCTATCTCCTTCCCAAGATGTGTGGACCAAGTTTAATGAAGAGAATTTATGTTTTTATGTTGAAAATGGGAGAGAATTAAGCTTTGCATGGAAAATTTTCCATGGAGAATTGGGAGTGATCAATCGGCCATTGTTGGAAGCTTGAAGGAAATGAGTTAGTTAGTGGAGAAATCTGCCTTAACATGTGTATTTATACCCCCACTAATAATGGTAATATTATTATAATAATCAAGTTTTAGTATTTCTAATTATACCCCCTTTATTTCCCTTAATTACATTACATATATAATTTCATTTTTCATGTGATTTTTAAAATTTAATACCACTTATTTTTTATGGAAATTTAGGTCAAAAGGCAACTCTAAGTGTCAAATGACAAAAATGCCCCACTTCGGGTTATATTCCCGATTTTTCTGTAACACCGATTTTTTGTTTGTTTCTCAATTTTCCATTTTTTCTTTGTACTAATTTATTAATTTTTCTTTGATATTTCTAGTGTCAATTACATTTCAATAAACCTTTACTTATGTCCTGAAATTTAATTTCGAGGGTTCCACGAAGTCCTAGGGTCGGCAATTACCTTCGCCTTAACTTTCCGGTGCGGTCACCCATCGCTATGGTGCTGGCTCGTTTAACTTAGTTTTATTTCCTCTCTTTTATTTTTCTTGTATTTTCTTTTTATTTATTTCATCATTATATGTCTATTCACTATCACCGAAGTATAGTTCCAGACATCTTGACCTGCCCGGACTGACATTAGGTCACTGGAGCAATAGAACGTACAGAACACGTACAGTGGGAATGTTACACTAACATAGAAAACTCCTTTACAAGCCGGCGGTAGTAACCAGCTAAGCCTAGAAAACTATGAACTTCTATAACATTTCTAGGTGGCTTCTAATTAAGGATAGCTTCAACCTTGTTGGGATCTACCTTTATGCCTTCAGCTGATACAATGTGCCCCAAGAAAGAAATTTCCTTCAGCCAAAATTCACACTTCGATAGCCTGGCATACAATTGTTTCTCCCTTAAAGTCTGTAGCATAATTCGTAGGTGTCTATCATGCTCCTCTGCATTCTTCGAATACACCAAGATGTCATCAATAAACACTATAACAAACTGGTCTAAATATGGCCTGAAGATAGTGTCCTTCAGATCCATAAAAGTAGCTGGAGCATTGGTTAACCCGAATGGCATAACCAGGAACTCAGAGTGGCCATATCGAGTTCTAAAAGCAGTTTTAGGAATACTTTGTTCTTGCACCTTCAACTGATAATACCCCGATCTTAAGTTAATTTTGGAGAACACAGCTGCACCCTTCAACTGATCAAATAAATCATCTATGCGGGGTAACGAATATCTATTCTTTATTATCACCTTATTCAACTATCAGTAGTCGATACACAGATAGAGAGTACCATCTTTCTTCTTAATAAACAACACTGGTGCTCCCCAAGGTGACGCACTGGGGTGGATGAAGCCTTTGTCCAGCAATTCTTGCAACTACACCTTTAACTCCTTCAACTCAGCAGGTGCCATTCTATAAGGTGTAATGGAGATTAGGTCCACTCCAGGCATAACCTCTATTTCAAACTGCACTTCTCTTTCCAGAGGTAACCCTGACAATTCTTCAGGAAACATGTCTGGAAAATCACATACTATAGGGATGTCCCTCAATTCTGGACTCCTTACTTGGGTGTCTATCACGTGAGCCAAATATGCTTCACACCGCTTCTGAATCATTTTTCTAGAAAGTGTAGCTGAAATCATATTTGATGGCAATAACTGCCTCTCCTCGTTTATTGCCGTATCACCATACTAAGGGAGATCAAAAGTGATTGTCTTCAGTTTACAGTCAATCATAGCATGATGTCTGGCTAACCAATCCATGCCCAAGATGATATCATACTCTCTGAAGGGCATTTCAATCAAATCAGATGGAAAAATATATCCTTGGATCACTAAAGGACAGTCCTTATACATTCTATTAACCCTAACCTCTTGTCCTAGCGGACTAGTTACTAGCACCTTAAAACCCATTTTCACATAAGGGACAACAATACAACAAGCGATGCTGGTACTAACATAAGAATGAGTATACCCAGCATCAAATAGCATATAGATATCTTGTTCAAAGATAGAGAATGTACCAGCTACTATGTCAGAAGTTTTAGCATCTTCTCTCTGCTGCATAGCATATACTCTCGTTGGAGCACTACCTTGCTCTGACTGATTAACTGTACCCTGACTTCCTGAGGTACTGCCCCTACCTCTGCGTCTGCCTCTACTAGCTGGCTGTGAACCTCTTGTAGCAAAATCTTGAACTGATCCTTGAGTGGCGGTGGGTGGCCCAGATTTGCGAGGACTGGTACAATCTTTTGCAAAATGCCCTGTAACCCCATAATTAAAGCAGGCTCCAATGGCTTTGTAACATACCCCTCCGTGGTTCTTACCACATGTCTCACATGGTGTGGGAGGGAGAGAACTTGTAACATCCTTCCTGTATGTATTATGTATGTTTTGTTGCTCTAGTGACCTAATATTAGTCAAGGCAATTCAGAATGTCTAGAACTACACTTCGGTGATAGTGAACAGACATATAATGATGAAATAAATAAAAAGAAAATACAAGAAAAATTAAAAAAAAAATAAAAGAGAGAAAATGAAACCAGGTTAAACGAGCCTGTCACACCCTACTCCCCAGTAAGATGTAACATGATCTCGTAGTACACTTAATGAATTACCGTACTTCGCATATCGATAACCCATTAGATATACTACAAGGGATTTTTAAATAATTTTTGTGAAATTTAAATCATAGATTAAAATCTAGTGTTATAAAATTTTTTCAAAATTTCGGCAAAGTGCCGGCTATGTTTTGAGAAAATAGTTCTTCAAACCTGAAAAGGAAAACACTCCCAATATGTTTTCTCAAAGACAACTCCAATAACTTCATTTCATCTCACAATTCAATCTCAATAATCAAATCATTTCATTTTCAAACCAACCTCATCATAAATGAAACATTTTATTGATTACAAGACCCAAAAATTAATATTACAAAATTATACAGGTAAGTGAAATCTCAAATTTTCATTACAATAATTTACAATTAATTATATACCAAAATATTTTACAAGAGTTTTTATACAACTGCTCAAATAATTTACATACATAATATTAAATGCATACAACAAAACCTATGTACATGGGTATACCTGGAGCTGATCTGAATGTCTCTTCAAAGAAGCTTACTCAATTACTCTATGCTCTTTTCACCTGCGACAGCATACAAAGCTATCGCTGAGTCGTGAACTCAATGGTGCACAACTATAACTTAAAACATAGTTCAATATACCTTAGCAAAATTACAGCAAATAATTTGGAAATCAGGATATTCATCAAATTCTAAAAATCAAATTATTCATTGCCAATAACATAATCATTTGTATGAAATGACTTTGATCACGAAATTCAATTTATCAAATCACAACCAAACATTTAAGGTAATTCCAACAAAATCAATTATACATAAATCATAATTGAAATCACAATTCTTAACTATTCAAAAACCATTCTTTATCTCAAAGACCATTCTTTATCTCAAAGACCATTCTTTATCTCACTAACTATGCAAGACTAATCCGAAAGGGCCATCTTCGGGGTGATTCTAACTCCCTATGGTCGGGGAAGTCGAATCGGATTCTAACTCCCTATGGTTGGGGAGGTCGAATCATCGTGCACAGTACACACCACAATAATGAATCTTCCGCAAGGACCATAACATAAAACTTAGATCTAACCTCTAATAAGAGGAGAATCTAAGCCTGTGCACATACCATGGTAATCAAACACAACTAACTCCATTGTCTTCTCAACAAATGAGAGAGAGACGGGTAATAACCTAGTCAAGCATCTATAGTGAGATATAGAACAATATCACAATCCTTTTAGTGAGTATAAATCACAATACAGTTCGATTCAAAGTCAATTCCAATATCCAATAATTTTTATGCTCATCACAATTCAAATCATAAATTTGCATTTTTCCATGCAAATTGCCCATCACAATTCAAAACATGTTCTATCACAATTTTCCACAAACATAATTTATTCAATTCAAAATAATGCTTAATACTTGTGGAAATACCATTTCACAAAGCTAAATTCATACATACTATAATAATTTCAATAATCATTGAATTAAATTCAATACTTGATAAACATAATTCATAAGAAAAATATGTCATTTAATCATATGAAATATTCAGAACAAAATCAGTTAAAAACTGGTTGTGCACAAACCTCTGAGAAATGCCTCTTGGCTCTGAATCAGTGTTTCCTTCCCCTTCCCTGAGTCTTTGCTGACTAAAACACACAATTTGAAGTGTTTCAGTACTCATTTACACTGTTTCTAACAATAAGGTTCAATAATTAATTTATTGAATTCTATTATTTTTTTTAGTCAACCTAAAATGTTGACCCTCAATGCACTCTAGGTGAATTAGGTTTTAATATTACCAATATGTCACATTTTATAGCCTTTTAGTATTGGTACATGTTACCAAATTCATTTTCAAGTATATTGCATTTTATTGCAATTTGCCGAATTTCGGTACACTATTTTGACCTAGTCGAATGACCTAGTTCCCTCAGTTTTCGGGTTTCAGTCCAAGCTACAAACTTGTAGGTCTATGTCTTATTGCACACGGGACAAAATTTCAGGTCATTCTAAGTTGTGTAGACCAAGTTATGGTCAATTTACCAATGCTGGACAGAATGTACCAAAATGGCAACTTTAGGTCATTTTTAGGTCACTTTTGGTTCGGCCAGTTTTTGGAGCTGAAATTGTGTAAGCTATTTAGCTTGGTTCTGGCCATTTCTGGGCTTTGGTGTCTTCATAAGAATTGTAGATATATGTCTCAACTATTCATGGTAAAAATTTCAGGTCAATTGGACCTCTTTTAAATGAGTTATGGCCAAAACACAAACTACTGCCCAAATGGTCAATTTTCAGGCTTTCAAGTCACCAATCCGGATTTGGTCATTTTTAAGGTCAGTTTTTAGGCAGAATTTTGACAACATTTCTACATGAAAGTTGGCCTTTTTGGTGTCTAGTTTCACCTCCCATTGGCCTCATATCAATTGGGTTCACAATTTTACACTTATAACCTAATTTATGTACTGCCAACAACACACAACCTGCACAAGACAATTACACTTCCAATTTGACATTCCTTCTCCTCCTCATGACTTCATTATTCATTCATAGCACTTCTACAAATACTAAACACAATTCCAGCAAGCATTTTGGGCAGAACACTTAAGTGTTCAATGCATACAATACACCATTAATATTCAACATGTAAGCCAACCCAAATTCAATATACATACTCACCAAATTGTCACATACACTCCCATAACAAATACACACATACTGCCCTCAATTCAACTCCATCATATTTCATGAATAATTTTCATCAATTCACATGCAAAAATTCAAGGGTTTACAAGCTGCCAACCATGGCAGTTTGCCAAGGCTTTCATAATTACTTCTAAAACTCTAAATTCAATTATTCAATCACACATACAAGAGGATTAAATTGCTCGCACTTCAAATTGACTCAACCAACACTAATTCCCATCAATTCCTACTAATTTAATGTAAGAAAAACTCAAGCAAGCTCACCTCCCATGGCTGCTTAAAATGGGCAGATTGCAAACTCAATAATTTCTTTCAAATTTTTCAACCAAAATACTCCCCATAACCTCAACACAAACTTTAGTTAAGCAAGGGAAGAAAATAAGCACTTACCTCTTATTAGAGCTTGCTAAAACTTCTTCAAATCCTTTCCTTTTTACTCCCAATATGCTGCCCAAGAAGTGTAGTTTAACTTTAGTGAAGGAAGATGGGTGAAACCATGGCTTGATCACTAGGAAAGGAGTTTTGCATGAATGGCCATCTATGGTGAATTTGGGAGAAGAAATGGGTTCGGCAATGTTATGGAAATGAAGAAGAAGATGCTGAATGGTTAATACACATGGCCATTTGAGTATTTAAATATCCCATAGTGCTCCACTTATGTGAATTTAATTATTTAAATAATTAAATTTGATTAATTATAAGTCCACCTTTTAATTTCTCTCTAATTCCACTTCATTCCAATTTCAAATTTTCATGAAATTTTCAAAATTCAACACTACTTATTTTTAATGGACATTTAGGTCAAAAGCCAACTCTAGGTGTCAAATGACCAAAATGACCCTTTTCGGGTTGTATTCCCAATTTTTCGATAACACCAATTTTTATCGATTTATCGATTTTTCATTTTTCTTTGTACTAATTATTTAATTTTTCTTTGACATTTCTAATATCATTTATTTTTCAATAGATGTTTATTTAAGTCCCAAAAATATTTTTCAGGGTTCCCCGTGGTCCAAGGCTAGTTAACGGTCCATGCCGTAACTTCCCGATGCGGTCACCCATCGCTATGGTTCTCGGCTCATTTAACTTGGTTACATTTCATTGCTATTATTTTTCCTTTGTTTTTTTTTTTTGTATTTTCTTTTCTTGTATTTCATTATTTTATGTCTCCTCACCCATATCTAAGTGTAGTTCTAGGCATCCTAGCTGTCCGGACAACACTGGTCACTGGAACAGTAGAACGCACTACCGAACATAGGGGTGTTATAGAGCCGGCACTGTAGCGATGGGTGACCGCACCAGAAAGTTACGATGAAGGCAATTGCCGACCCTGGGACTGCGGGAAACCCTCGGAATTAAATTTTGGGACATAATTAAAGGTTTATTGAAATGTAATTGACACTAGAAATATCAAAGAAAAATTAATAAATTAGTATAAAGAAAAATGAAAAATCGAGAAACAGACAAAAATTGGTATTATCGAAATATCAGGAATACAACCCGAAAAGGGGCATTTTGATCATTTGACACCTAGAATTGCCTTTTGACCTCAATGTCTATTAAAAATAAGTGATATTACACTTTGAAAATGTCATGAAAATGAGAAATGTGGTACATAATGTTAATAATGGAAGTTTGAGGCATAAAATGTAAATTATGAAACTTTGAATAATTAAACAATAAAAGTAACCTAAGTGCTCCACTAACTCATGAATTGGAACACATATATGAGACTTTGGGACAGCAGATTCCACTAACCTCTTCTTCTTCTTCTTCATTCTTCTTCTTGCTGAAATGAATCTCTCAAACAAAACCTCCATGGTCGCACCTTGTAAGCTTCATCAACCCATCATCAAGCCATGATTCTCACACTTCTCTTCACTAAACCTTGTCTACACACCTTGGGCAGCTTATTTGGAGCAAAAAGAAGGAAGTTTAGTGAGGTTTGAGCAAGCTTCAAAGATAGGTAAGTGTCCAAATTAAAGGAGCAGAAGCATGAAAAACACAAGTTTAGATTATTGAAATTCAAAATTTTTCATCTAGGATCACATGCATCATGCAAGATTTATTTTTATCTATTTGATTTCAATGATAAACAGCATATTAAAACTCTTTTAATATATTTTTGGATCTACATTTGCCATTTAAGATTTTAGAATTAATCAGATTAATTATTAGAACCCTAGATTGATCAAGAATAAGTGCACTAACCTCTTGATGCACTGCAGTGTGTTTGGCACCTTTGGGATGCATCTTTAGGACACCAGATGTTGTCCCTCTAGCTTGTCCACACCAAGATCACCTATGGTAGCCCTTGAACAGCTTCTAAATCTTTTTCTATGAATTAGAAAATCAAGTTTTTCCTTTTGAGAGATTACAGATGTAAATTGGACACTAGAAATAATTTCTAGTGTCACACCCTATCCCTCTGTAAGGCATAACATGATCCCATAGTATACCAAATGAATTACCAACTTCGTCTACTGATAACCCATTAAATACACTACAAGGGATTTTAAAACTTTTCTTACTTCTTTTTATAGTGGTGAGCACTATTTACAGGTGTTAAAAACCTTTTTTTGAACTGAAGTGATAGAACTAACACATTTGAATTATTTGAAATTTCTGTAAAAATTTTGGCAGAGTGCCATCTGTATTTTGGATAAAACAGTTCTTTAGAAAACCTGTAAAAGCACTTCAATATATTTCCAAATCTCAACTCCAACATATTCTCAACTCAAATCCACAGTGATTTTTCAAAGACTGAGATAAAAGAAATATAATACAATTTTTACAAGCCAAAATAACTCATAATTATTTTACAACTTCAAGGTACAATTTGAATTTACAACTGCTCAAAACCAAAAAAAAAAACAATATGTACATACAGTGGTCATACATTACAGTACAAAATGCAAAATGTTGGTATACTCATTATACCCGGTAATCTCTCACTGGAGGTAATAGCAGCCTAGTCTGCTGCCCTGTCTGTCTGTCTATCCACCTGCGACAATAATAAAAAGCTATCGCTGAGACAATGTCTCAGTGGTGCACAACATTAACCAAATACAACTTAAATCACAATTCATAAATCATTTAAATAGTGGATACTTAAAACCATAGTTAATTTCAAGACAGTAATTGTCAACAAGAATTTAAACTCCATTTCTCAATATCACAATAAATTTCAATAAGTCAGATCATGGTTGAATTCAAAAGATAGTATATGTCAATAAGAGTTTAAATTCATTTCACAATCTTACAACACATATCAATAAATCACACACAGCTTAATCATGTTTCAAAGTTCAATTCGTCCCAAAAGCCGATGGCTAATGAGGTATTCAATTCGTCCCAAAAGTCGATGACTAATGAGGAATAACATAGCTAGCTAGCAAAAATATGAGTACTCATCCAATTCGTCCTCAACAGGCATGAGAGGGAATTCAATTCGTCCCACTACACAAGCTAGCGAGGAATACAATCAATATCCATGATAGCTGTGGTTTCAAACCATTTCCAATGCTTTTTAATCAATAAGTATCCATCAATATCATTCAAACAATTTCTCACAGTTTCAAATCGTTTACAATGCTTTTCAAGCAATAAATATCCATTCAAACACATTTCCACAATTTAAAACAATAATGTACAAATAGTCATAATTCATTTCAATTGAAAATTTCAAAAGAAATAGTTGTTATGCACAAACCTCTGATAACTGTCTCCTGGCCTGGACTCAGTGTTTCCTTCCCTTTCCCTGAGTCTTTGGTAACTGAGAAACACAATTTGAAGTGTTTCAGTACTAAATTAAACTGTCTCTAACTATAATGTTCGATAAGTAATTCACTGAAAGCTATTATTTGCTTAATCACCTAATATATCGACCCTCGATGCGTTCTAGGTAAATTAGGTTTTAGTGTCACTAATAAGTCACATTTGATAGTCTTTTAGGGTTGGTACATGTTACCAATTTCATTTCCTTGTTTAGTGCATTTTATTGCAACTTGCTGGATTCCGGTATACTAGTTTGACCTAGCCGGATGACCTAGTTCCCTCAGTTTTCGGGTTTCGGTCAAAACTACAAACTTGTAGATCTATGTCTTATGGAACGCAGGGAAAACTTTTAGGTCATTCTGAGTTATGTAGATCAACTTATGGTCATTTTACTATTGCTGGTCAAATGGCATCAAATTAGGTCATTTTATGTCAATTTGGTCAACTTTGGTTCGGCCAGTTTTTGGACCCAAAATTGTGCAAGCTGTTTGACTTGCTTATGGTCATTTCTGGGCTTTGGTGTCTTCATAAGACTTGTAGGTATGGGTCTTAGCTATTCATGGTTAAAATTTCAGGTCAATTGGACCTGTTTTGAGTGAGTTATGGCCTAAACACTAACTGCTGCCCAATTGGTCAATTTTCAGGTCTCAATTGTACTTAATCCGGATTTGGTCATTTTTCAAGCTACCTTGCAAGCAGAATTTTTGTATGTTTCCTTCATGAAAGTTGGCTCATTTTGTGCCTAGTTTCACCTCCAATTGGTCTCATACCAATTGGAGTTACATATTTAGAGTTATAGCTAAAATGCATGCTGTCCTTAATTACATTGCTTATACATGTATCAATTACACATTTACCTTACTCTAAGTCCACTTCCCTTACCAATTCTGATTTGGTACATTACCAAAACCATTTACTACTTCACCTTAAAGTTACTTTGGGCAGAATAAAACATCCTTACTGCACCAAATGAATTCCTAACTCACAAAGTCCAAATACAACAATAGATACACATAAAACTCCTAATTATTACATACAATTTCCACAACCAATTTACATACATATTCATCAACCCTCAATATCACAATTCATCCAACATCTTCATGAATTGAAACATTCATTAAGGAGTCCCAAGGCTGCCGAAATGCTCCACAATGCCAAAGTTTCCCACAATTCGTCAACTTCCATTTCAAGTGCACAATCACCATATACATGTGGAATTAACTTACTAGGACATTAAATCACCCTACTCAACATGAATTCCCACCAAATATATGTAAAAATAAATCATCAAATATACAACTCCATGGCTGTCCAAAATTGGATATATCAAGAACTCCTCAAAACTTAAAAATTCCTTCACAAAGCACACACCCATAACATGTATACAAAGTTTAACAAAGCAATATTCAAAAATACAAACTTACCTATTGTTAGGACTTGTTAAACCTTCACTAAACTTCTTGATTTTGCTATCAAACTCTTCCTTATGATGTGGAGATAAACTTTGATGAAGAAACCAAGGTGTTTAGAGGTGAAATGAAGGAGTGGATAAAGGTTTAAGCAAAACGGCAATGGAGGTTCTCACTTTCTTCATTTCGGCATGGTTGAGGGAAATGGGAGAAGATGAAATTGCAGAATGTGTAATGGACTTACACCTGCCCATTTAGCATTTAATTTATTCCTTAGTGGTCCACTTACACAATTTAAATCATATTATAAGTTTAATGTGCTAATTACAAAATTTTCACTCCACTTTTGGCTATTTGCATTAGGTACCACCAAACTAATTTTTCATTTTATTTTCTAAGTGTAATATTATTTATTTTTAATGGAAATTTAGGTCAAAAGACAATTCCGGATGTCAAATGACCACAATGCCCCTGTTCGGGTTGCATTCCCGATTTTTCGGTAACACCGGGTTTTGTCCGTTTTTCAATTTCTCACTTTTCTTTGTACTAATTATTTAATTTTTCTTTGATATTTCTAATGATATTTATACTTCAATAGGTATCTATTTAAGTCTCTAAAATATTTTCCAGGGTTCCCCGCAGTCCAGGGCTAGTTAACGGTCCACGCTGTGACTTTCCGGTGCGGTCACCCATCCCTAGGGTTCTCAGCTCGCTTAACTTGGTTACATTTCTTTGCTATTATTTTTCCTTTGTTTTTCTTGTATTTTCTTTTCTTGTATTTCATTATTTTATGTCTCCTCACTCATAACGAAGTGTAGTTCTAGGCATCCTAGCTGTCCGGACAACACTGGTCACCGGAGCAGTAGAACGCACTACCGAACATAGGGGTGTTACAATTCTCCCCCCCTTAAATAAATTTCGTCTCGAAATTTTACCTGGCATTAGTCTCTGAATAGCTGTGGGTGTTGTCTCCTCATATCCTCTTCACGTTCCCAAGTAGCTTCTGGCACGAATGATGGTTCCACAAAGACTTTAACTGTGTGTATCTGTTTATTCCTCAGCTGCTTCACCTCATAAGCCAGAATTTTTATGGGTTCTTCCTCATGTGAGAGGTCTGGATTTACCTTAATCTCTTCAACTGATAGTACATGAGATGGGTCAGATCTGTACCTCCTTAACATGGACACATGGAAGACAATGTGTATCCTTGCTAGCTCTGGAGGTAATGCCAACCGATATGCCAAAGGACCCACTCCTTCTAGAACCTCATATGGTCTGATGAAACGAGGACTCAGTTTCTCCTTTCTGCCAAATCTCATAATTCTCTTCCAAGGAGAAACTTTGAGGAATACCTTATCACCCACTACATATTCAATATCTCTTCTTTTCAGATCAACATAGGACTTCTGACGATCTGATGCAGCCTTGAGTCTATCTCTAATCAATCTAATCTTTTCCTCTGTCTGCTGAACAATTTCTGGCCCAATCATCTTCCTTTCACCTACTTCATCCCAACATAAGGGAGTTCTACACTTTCTGCCATACAAAGCTTCATATGGAGGCATCCCAATGCTTGATTGGTAGCTGTTGTTATATGCAAACTCAATCAAAGGCAAGTGTGTATCCTAACTACCTTCAAATTCAATCACACAAGCTCGTAGCATATCCTCCAATATCTGAATAACCCTCTCAGACTGGCCATCTGTCTGTGGGTGGAATGCTATGCTGAAGTTCAATCTAGTTCCTAGGGCTCTCTGAAGACTACCCCAGAATCTAGAAGTGAACCTAGGATCTCTGTCAGATACAATTGATACTGGCACTCCATGCAATTTTACAATCTCATATATGTACAATCTGGCCAATCTTTCCAAGCTATAGTCCATCCGAACTGGCAAAAAGTGAGCAGACTTGGTCAATCTGTCAACTATAACCCATACTGCATCATGACTACTCTGTGTCCTTGGAAGTCCTGTAACAAAATCCATAGTTATCCGTTCCCATTTCCACTCTGGTACTGACAAAGGATGTAACAAACCAGCTGGAACTTGATGTTCTGCCTTTACTTGCTGACAAGTTAGGCATTTGGAAACAAATTCAACTATATCTCTCTTCATATCCATCCACCAGTAATGCTCTTTTAGCCCTCTGTACATTTTAGTTCCACCAGGGTGCATAGCAAATGGAGACTCATGTGCTTCCTTCATAATGATCTGTCTCAATTCAGCATCATTAGGAACGCACATTCTACCCTGATGTAGCAATAAACCATCATCTCTCACAGAGAATTCAGGTTTCTTGCCCTGCTGGACTTCTTTCAAGAGCTTCGATATTTTTCATCACTGAGCGACCATTCGACCGATCAATCAACACTGGCTGTACATGCCATGCAACTACTGTCTGTCCCTCATCATCAATCTCTAAACTGGCATGTTGTGCTTTCAATTCATATACCATGGACAAAGGAGAAACTCTGAGACTTGCCATTGTCTTGCGACTTAAGGCGTCAACCACAACATTTGCTTTCCCTGGCTGATAGTCTATTAAGCAATCATAATCTTTAATGAGTTCTAACCATCTCCTCTGCCTCAAATTTAATTCCTTCTGGGTGCCTAAGTACTTCAAGCTCATGTGATCCGTGTAAATGTAGCATTTCTCCCAATACAAATAGTGTCTCCAGATCTTCAGAGAAAAAACAATAGCTGATAGCTCCAGATCATGTGTTGGGTAGTTCCTCTCATGCGGTTTTCAGCTGGCATGATGCATAAGCAATGACATTCCGATCTTGCATCAGTACACAGCCTAACCCATTATGAGAAGCATCACTATAAAATGTGTATTCTTTACCCGAAGTAGGTAAAGTGAGAACTGGAGCTTCAGTTAAACACTTCTTCAACTCATCAAAACTTTACTGGCATTTATCAGTCCACTGAAATTTTACATCTTTCCAAAGCAGTTTGGTCAGTGGAGAAGATAACATAGAAAACCCTTTCACAAACCGACGGTAATATCTAGCTAAACCCAGAAAACTGCGAACTTCTGTGATGTTCCTGGGCGGCTTCCAATTAAGGATAGCTTCTACCTTGCTAGAATCTACCTTGATTCCTTCAGCCGACACAACATGTCCCAAAAAGGAGATTTCTTTCAGCCAAAATTCACACTTTGACAATTTGGCGCATAGCTGTTTCTCCCTTAAAGTCTGCAGTACAATCCGCAGATGTCTGTCATGCTCCTCTGCATTCCTTGAATATATCAAAATGTCATCAATAAACACCACCACAAATTGATCAAGATATGGTCTAAAGATAGTGTTCATCAGATCCATAAAAGCAGCTGGAGCATTTGTTAACCCGAATGGCATTACTAAAAACTCATAGTGGCCATACCGAGTTCTAAAAGCAGTTTTTGGAATACTCTGCTCTTGCACCTTCAACTGATAATAACCAGATCGCAAATCAATTTTGGAGAATACAGCTGCACCCTTCAACTGATCAAACAGATCATCAATGCGAGGCAATGGATATCTATTCTTTATTGTCACCTTATTCAACTGCCGGTAGTCAATGCATAAGTGGAGAGTACCATCCTTCTTCTTAACAAACAACACTGGTGCTCCCCAAGGTGAAACACTAGGGCGGATGAAGCCCTTTTCAAGTAATTCTTGCAATTGTATCTTTAACTCCTTCAACTCTGCTGGTGCCATTCTGTATGGCGTTATGGAGATTGGATCCACACCAGGCATAACATTAATTTCAAACTGCACTTCTCTTCCGAGGTAATCCCGCAATTCATCAGAAACACATCCGAAAGTCATATCAGAGGGATGTCTTTCAATGCTGGACTCCCCACTTGGGTGTCTACCACATGCGCTAAGTATGCTTCACACCCCTTTCTGATCAATTTTCTAGCTAGTGCAGCCGAAATGATGTTTGATGGCAATAACTGCCTTTCCCCATGTATTAGCATACCACTGTACGGAGGAAGACTAAAAGTGACTGTCTTCAGCCTACAGTCAATCATGGCATGATGCCTAGCTAACCAATCCATGCCCAAGATGATATCATAATCTCTGAAGGGCATTTCAATGAAATCAGACAGGAAAGTGTATCCTTGGATCACCAAAGGACAATCTCTATACATTCTATTAACCCTGACCTCCTGTCCTAACGGACTTGTTACTAGCACCTCAAAGTCCATTTTTGTACATGGAACAGCAATGCAATCAATGATGCTAGCACTCACATAAGAATGGGTAGAACCCGGATCAAATAACACAAACACATCTTGATTAAAAGTTGAGAAGGTACCAGCCACAACATCAGATGTCTCGGCCTCTTCCCTCTGTCTCATTGCATAGACTCTGACTGGAGCACTGTCTTGCTCTGAATGTGTTCACTGTGCCTTGGCTGCCTGCTGGGTTACGTCTACCCCTGCCTCTACCTCTGCTGGGTGGTTGTGAACTTCTGGTGACAGGGCTCTGAACTGACCCTTCTACAGTAGTAGGAGGTGGTCCAACTCTGCGACTACTGGTGCAGTCCTTGGCAAAGTGTCCTGTGCCTCCACAGTTATAACAGGATCCAATAGCCTTGTAGTAGATCCCACCATGATTTCTTCCACATGTTTCACATTGGCGGGGAGGGTAGGAACCTCTGGTACTCTGCTGACCAGATAGGGGAGGCTTCTGTCCTGAATATCTTCCCCTACCAGATTTCTTGCCTCCTCTGCCATGTCCCCCATAGTTCTTCCTCTTTCCAGTAGGACCACTGGAACTCTGTTCTACTGATTTTCCCTCTTTCTCTGTCTTCTCTGATCTCTTTTTCTCAGGAGCAGCTTCAGACTCAATTCTTTCCAACTCTAGGGCTTCAGAAATAAGTTCAGAGAAGTTAGTATGTTTGAATCCGACTACTTGTAATATGATACTGGGCTTTAAGCCAGTTTCAAACCTCTTGCATCTCTCCCTGCTGGTAGCAAGTAAACTTACTGCATAATGGCTCAGGCGGGAAAATTCTCTTTCATACTCAGCCACTGATCTGCCTCCCTGTTTCAGACTTAGGAATTCTTATAACTTCTGGTCTACATAAGCATCAGGGACACATTTCTGTCTGAATTCCCTGAGAAAGTCATTCCATGTTAGCACTGCAGGTTCTACCAGACTGTGGGGAATAGTTTTCCACCAGTCATAAGCATCCCCCTGTAACAAAGACACAGAGTATTCGAATATGAGCTCCTCTGTGCAATGCAGTTTCTTGAATACCCTATCCATCCTCTCTAACCATTGTTCAGCTTCTAGAGGATCTACTGTCCCCTTAAACTCTGTAGCCCCTTACTTCATCAATTTGTCATACTGCCTAGTAGGAGATTGTGGTTGTACCACTGGTGTCTGTATTGGGACTTGAGTAGGCACATTACTAGCCATTTGTTGGAACATTGCAGCCATCTGCTGAGCGAACTAAACAGGAAACTGCGGTACTGCAGGGGCTGGTGTTGCTGAACCATTGACATTGTGTAGGCCTGGGGCATCCCCTTGCACCTCAGCCTCAATAGATTGATCGACTGAACGATCACCCTCTTCCATAGTTAATGCGAGGATTCTAGAACTCCTGAACAAATAACACAAGGAGATTTCCTCCCGTTAGTGCATATTTATAATGTAATGTACTATATGTATCAAACAATGATATTGAGCAGTTGTACTATAAAGAAAGAATATTCAAATAACAGGTGAAAACATAATTTAAAAACTTTGCTCTGATACCACTAAAACATGTCACACCCTACCCCTCTGTAAGGCATAACATGATCCCGTAGTATACCAAATGAATTACCAACTTCGTCTACTGATAACCCATTAAATACACTACAAGGGATTTTAAAACTTTTCTTACTTCTTTTTATAGTGGTGAGCACTATTTACAGGTGTTAAAAACCTTTTTTTGAACTGAAGTGATAGAACTAACACATTTGAATTATTTGAAATTTCTGTAAAAATTTTGGCAGAGTGCCATCTGTATTTTGGATAAAACAGTTCTTCAGAAAACCTGTAAAAGCACTTTAATATATTTCCAAATCTCAACTCCAACATATTCTCAACTCAAATCCACAGTGATTTTTCAAAGACTGAGATAAAAGAAATATAATACAATTTTTACAAGCCAAAATAACTCATAATTATTTTACAACTTCAAGGTACAATTTGAATTTACAACTGCTCAAAACAAAAAAAAAAAAAACAATATGTACATACAGTGGTCATACATTACAGTACAAAATGCAAAATGTTGGTATACTCATTATACCCGGTAATCTCTCGCCGGAGGTACTAGCAGCCTAGTCTGCTGCCCTGTCTGTCTGTCTATCTACCTGCGACAGCAATAAAAAGCTATCGCTGAGACAATGTCTCAATGGTGCACAACATTAACCAAATATAACTTAAATCATAATTCATAAATCATTTAAATAGTGGATACTTAAAACCATAGTTAATTTCAAGACAGTAATTGTCAACAAGAATTTAAACTCCATTTCTCAATATCACAATAAATTTCAATAAGTCAAATCATGGTTGAATTCAAAAGACAATATATGTCAATAAGAGTTTAAATTCATTTCACAATCTCACAATACATATCAATAAATCACACACAGCTTAATCATCTTCCAAAGTTCAATTCGTCCCAAAAGCCGATGGCTAATAAGGTATTCAATTCGTCCCAAAAGTCGATGACTAATGAGGAATAACATAGCTAGCTAGCAAAAATATGAGTACTCATCCAATTCGTCCTCAACAGGCACACACCTCAACACTTCAGCTAGAGAGGGAATTCAATTCGTCCCACTAGACAAGCTAGCGAGGAATACAATCAATATCCATGATAGCTGTGGTTTCAAACCATTTCCAATGCTTTTCAATCAATAAGTATCCATAAATATCATTCAAACAATTTCTCACAGTTTCAAATCGTTTACAATGCTTTTCAAGCAATAAATATCCATTCAAACACATTTCCACAATTTAAAACAATAATGTACAAATAGTCATAATTCATTTCAATTGAAAAATTCAAAAGAAATAGTTGTTGTGCACAAACCTCTGATAACTGCCTCCTGGCCTGGACTCAATGTTTCTTTCCCTTTCCCTGAGTCTTTGGTAACTGAGAAACACAATTTGAAGTGTTTCAGTACTAAATTAAACTGTCTCTAACGATAATGTTCGATAAGTAATTCACTGAAAGCTATTATTTGCTTAATCACCTAATATATCGACCCTCGATGCGTTCTAGGTAAATTAGGTTTTAGTGTCACTAATATGTCACATTTGATAGTCTTTTAGGGTTGGTACATGTTACCAATTTCATTTCCTTGTTTAGTGCATTTTATTGCAACTTGCTGGATTCCGGTATACTAGTTTGACCTACCCGGATGACCTAGTTCCCTTGGTTTTCGGGTTTCGGTCAAAACTACAAACTTGTAGATCTATGTCTTATGGAACGCGGGGCAAAATTGTGACACCCCTTACCCGACTACAGTGTAGCCGAGCAAGTTATGCCACTCAGTGTGCCGGAGCACTCTATTTTATCTTAATTCATTTTTATCGTAGTTTTGAATATAACTTGTGAAATATAATTCATTTATTGAAATTGTAATTTATTTGAGGTTCCGAAAATTTTAAAGAAAATCCGGCGGAGTACTAGCTAAAAATGGAGAAAACAGTTCTTCGGAACCTGTGAAAAACACTTCTAATAATCATATTCATCCATTCACAAACTCCAATATCAAGATCTCAATATTTTTCAACCATTCATTTCTCAATCATTCATCACATGTGATAATCATATATAAATTACAGATAAACATTCACTTTTCCATTTATAAACACAATTCTCATTATTTACATGAACATCAAATTACATTTCGTAAGTTCATTTACACATGAGAAAATAAAATCAATTACAAAATACCAAAATGACACCTAGTGTCCTAGCAATGCACTGCAGACGGTGAGGTGACACAGACACTATGCAGAACTGTGAACGGCCTTACCCAATCTGTGGTCTACTGGGCCCTCTGTCCAAATCTTCAGTACCTACGCGTTGCAAAAGCGACGCGCTAAGCATAAAGCTTAGTGGTGCAATAATAAAATAAAAGAAAATAGCAGAAAATAAATGTGTATTTAATATATATGCCTTATTTGGTTTGCATTTGTATATCTCTTTTTTTATTTTTTTCTTTTCGTTAACTTTGTCCACTTTCATTCATTTGGTTGCCCAAGTAACCTATACTGGACGACTGGACTAGATAACGGGTCGTTGGCACTGGACACCGCGGTGCCTCAGGCCGTCATACCATGGGACGCAGAACGTCAACCACGTATGCAGTCAGTATGGCTAAAAGCCATGATATAACATAATCGGGCATAAAAGCCATGAATACTGGCATAAAAGCCATGAATACGGGCATAAAGCCATGAATACAGGCATAAAGCCTTTCACAGTACTGCTAAAACAATACCCTATTGGCATGCCAAACTATCCAAACCAATATTGTTAGGTATACTAGGGCATTTGATACTTTAAAATTCTTCAATCTTTGAATTTTAACTTTTGGTGTCACTATTCATTTCATTGGTCAACAAGGAAGTTGACTTTTGCATAGAAAGTAGGTACATTGACTTTGGCACTTCAAACATACCACATTTTTCATTTAAAACTTGTTGGAAGTGATCACCATTACCATTTCTAGGCTTAAACCAAGAGAAACAAAATTTTCGGTTTTTGAAGCTTAACTTTACTATTCCATTAAGCACTGTTACAGTGGGAATTTGAGGAAATGGTAAACATGAAAGTTGTTCCTTATTTTGTTTAGTTGAATTTTTTTTTTGAATCACTCCATTTGGAGTTTTGTAGCTCAAGTTATGGCCAAAATAAGTTTACTGTTCACGTGTACTGTTCCTGCTGAAATTTTGGGTTTTGGCAGATTTTGGTCCAACTTTGGTCAGTAATTTGACTAAGTTAAGTTCATAATTTGGTCTAACTTTCTTCATATGAAATGTTTTACCATACCTTAGGTTTCCATCGGTTCAAGAATCGCCTAAATCTGAGTTTTCTAGAGAGAGTTATAGCCATCCAAACATTATTGCTCAAGTGAAAATCTACAGAGTTGCAGGTTTGATAACTTAACTTTGCCCAATAATTTGAATGGGTTAATGGCATAATTTGGAGTAGGTTTCTTCATGAAAGTTGTTTTTTTATATCTTATCTTGTTGCTGTAAATATTTTAGGTCAATTGACCATATCTACAGTGAGTTATGGCCAAATGAACAGTTACTGTTCATTTGGTCATTTCTGCAGGTGCTGTTGTAGGGTATCCGAATTGGGGCCAACTTTTGGTCCTCTTGCTTTGGTCTTTTGGGCATGGTTTCTTCAGCAAAAATGTGCCATTATAAGCCTAGTTTTATGTCCAATTGGCCAAACACCAATTGAACCTACACAGCCAAAGTTATGGCAGTCCAACTGGACTAAAATTTTAGTCACTCTGCTGCTGTCCTTAGGCAGCCTACACATTCACTTGGCCATGCTATATTTCAGTCCAAATTGTGGTCAACTTACCTAAAATGGTCACTAATTGACCATTAAAATGTTCTCTAACAATTTCATAAGCTAAATCCAAGTTTCACTCCCAAACCCTAGTTCATATTCAAGGTTTACTCCCATTTACCTTAGTTAGCACACCAATTCATTATACATGTATATATGTACCTTAAATATCATCTTTAGTCCACTCTAAGTCCATCAAAGCAGTCACCCTTATCCCTTCCTTAGGGCTGCCGAAATTTCAAGGAGTATATACACATGAGTTTAGTCCATTTAATTTATCATTTCTTAGCAATTTCAAGTTCCTAACATGAAATAAAAGAAACACTTGCATAAATAAGCACTAACCTCTTTAATGGCAGAATTTTCCAAGATTAAACTTCACTTTCCTTCACTTTCTAGGCTGCCAAACACTTCCCCAAGAGGTATGGACAAGTTTTAATGAAAGGTGTCTAGGGTTTAGTAGTGAAAATTCATGGAAAATGGAGGAAATGAAAGAAAATTTTCATGGAGGGAGGAAGAAGAGAAACTCACGTTTTTGGCTGAAGAGAAGGCAGCTGGTATTTTAATTCCTTTGGCCATGTTTATCTCTTTTCTGTGTTAATTAATAGGTTGTTTAAATATGATTGGTTAGAACTTTTAAATGACATCATAAAGATGTCATAATGGGCCTTTTTCCTCATTTTCTTTTCCTTTCTTCACTACTCATTTTCAATTTAATTTCTAGTAATTTTTATTCATATTTTATGTCATATTAATTATTTACTCAACTGGACAAGTCGGCCAAAAATCACCTCTGAAGGCGAAATGACCAAAATGCCCTCCGTTTGGCTTAACGGGTCAAAATTGTCTGTACCGATTGAAAAATTTTTCTAAATATTTTCTCGGCATTCTAATGCCATAGGAACCTCAATGACCCTTCTCTGGAGTCTCAAAAATTATTTTATACTTTTTCCCCCGGGTCTAGGGCTCCTCGTTGCGAGAACCGCAACTTCCCTCTGGTTACCCATCGCTTGGGCACCGGCTCATTTAACTTGGTTGTATTTCATTTCTAAAATTTTTACTATATTTTTTTTATTAATATTTGAGTTAATTTTGGTACCTCACTTTAGTTTAAATATTTTTCCGGACGTTCTAGCTATCCGAACCGACATCGGTCACCGGAACAGTAGAATGTACGGAGTTGCTACCGGGAGAGTGTTACAAAAATTTTAGGTCATTCTGAGTTATGTAGACCAAGTTATGATCATTTTACTATTGCTGGTCAAATGGCATCAAATTAGGTCATTTTAGGTCAATTTGGTCAACTTTGGTTCGGCCAGTTTTTGGACCCGAAATTGTGCAAGCTGTTTGACTTGCTTATGGTCATTTCTGGGCTTTGGTGTCTTCATAAGACTTGTAGGTATGGGTCTTAACTATTCATGGTTAAACTTTCAGGTCAATTGGACCTGTTTTGAGTGAGTTATGGCCTAAACACTAACTGTTGCCCAATTAGTCAATTTTCAGGTCTCAATTGTACTTAATCCGGATTTGGTCATTTTTCAAGCTACCTTGCAAGCAGAATTTTTGTATATTTCCTTCATGAAAGTTGGCACATTTTGTGCCTAGTTTCACCTCCAATTGGTCTCATACCAATTAGAGTTACATATTTAGAGTTATAGCTAAAATGCATGCTGTCCTTAATTACATTGCTTATACATGTATCAATTACACATTTACCTTACTCTAAGTCCACTTTCCTTACCAATTCTGATTTGGTACATTACCAAAACCATTTACTACTTCACCTTAAAGTTACTTTGGGCATAATACAACATCCTTACTACACCAAATGAAGTCCTAACTCACAAAGTCCAAATACAACAATAGATACACATAAAACTCCTAATTATTACATACAATTTCCACAACCAATTTACATACATGTTCATCAACCCTCAATATCACAATTCATCCAACATCTTCATGAATTCAAACATTCATTAAGGAGTCCCAAGGCTGCCGAAATTCTCCACAATGCCAAAGTTTCCCACAATTCGTCAACTTCCATTTCAAGTGCACAATCACCATATACATGTGGAATTAACTTACTAGGACATTAAATCACCCTACTCAACATGAATTCCCACCAAATATATGTAAAAATAAATCATCAAATATACAACTCCATGGCTGTCCAAAATTGGATTTATCAAGAACTCCTCAAAACTTAAAAATTCCTTCACAAAGCACGCACCCATAACATGTATACAAAGTTTAACAAAGCAATATTCAAAAATACAAACTTACCTATTGTTAGGACTTGTTAAACCTTCACTAAACTTCTTGATTTTGCTATCAAACTCTTCCTTATGATGTGGAGATAAACTTTGATGAAGAAACCTAGGTGTTTAGAGGTGAAATGAAGGAGTGGATGAAGGTTTAAGCAAAATGGCAATGGAGGTTCTCACTTTCTTCATTTCGGCATGGTTGAGGGAAATGGGAGAAGATGAAATTGCAGAATGTGTAATGGACTTACACCTGCCCATTTAGCTTTTAATTTATTCCTTAGTGGTCCACTTACACAATTTAAATCATATTATAAGTTTAATGTGCTAATTACAAAATTTTCACTCCACTTTTGGCTATTTGCATTAGGTACCACCAAACTAATTTTTCATTTTATTTTCTAAGTGTAATATTATTTATTTTTAATGGACATTTAGGTCAAAAGACAATTCGGGATGTCAAATGATCACAATGCCCCTGTTCGGTTGCATTCCCGATTTTTCGGTAACACCCGGTTTTGTCCGTTTTTCGATTTCTCACTTTTCTTTATACTAATTATTTAATTTTTCTTTGATATTTCTAATGATATTTATACTTCAATAGGTATCTATTTAAGTCCCTAAAATATTTTCCAGGGTTCCTCGCAGTCCAGGGCTAGTCAACGGTCCACGCCGTGACTTCCCGGTGCGTTCACCCATCGCTAGGATTCTCGGCTCGCTTAACTTGGTTACATTTCTTTGCTATTATTTTTCCTTTGTTTTTCTTGTATTTTCTTTTCTTGTATTTCATTATTTTATGTCTCCTCACTCATAACGAAGTGTAGTTCTAGGCATCCTAACTGTCCGGACAACACTGGTCACCAGAGCAGTAGAACGCACTACCGAACATAGGGGTGTTACAATTCTCCCCCCCTTAAATAAATTTCGTCTCGAAATTTTACCTGGCATTAGTCTCTGAATAGCTGTGGGTGCTGTCTCCTCATATCCTCTTCACGTTCCCAAGTAGCTTCCTGGCCTGAATGATGGTTCCACAGCACTTTAACCAGGTGTATCTGTTTATTCCTCAGCTGCTTCACCTCATAAGCCAGAATTTTTGTGGGTTCTTCCTCATGTGAGAGGTCTGGATTTACCTCAATCTCTTCAACTGATAGTACATGAGATGGGTCAGATCTGTACCTCCTTAACATGGACACATGGAAGACACTGTGTATCCTTGCTAGCTCTGGAGGTAATGCCAACTGATATGCTAAAGGACCCACTCCTTCCAGAACCTCATATGGTCCAATGAAACGAGGACTCAGTTTCTCCTTTCTGCCAAATCTCATAATTCTCTTCCAAGGAGAAACTTTGAGGAATACCTTATCACCCACTGCATATTCAATATCTCTTCTTTTCAGATCAACATAGGACTTCTGACGATCTGATGCAGCCTTGAGTCTATCTCTGATCAATCTAATCTTTTCCTCTGTCTGCTGAACAATTTATGGCCCAATCATCTTCCTTTCACCTACTTCATCCCAACATAAGGGAGTTCTGCACTTTCTGCCATACAAAGCTTCATATGGAGGCATCCCAATGCTTGATTGGTAGCTGTTGTTATATGCAAACTCAATCAAAGGCAAGTGTGTATCCCAACTACCTTCAAATTCAATCACACAAGCCCGTAGCATATCCTCCAATATCTGAATAACCCTCTCAGACTGGCCATTTGTCTGTGGGTGGAATGCTATGCTGAAGTTCAATCTAGTTCCTAGGGCTCTCTGAAGACTACCCCAGAATCTAGAAGTGAACCTAGGATCTCTGTCAGATACAATTGATACTGGCACTCCATGCAATTTTACAATCTCATGTGTGTACAATCTGGCCAATCTTTCCAGGCTATAGTCCATCCGAACTGGCAAAAAGTGAGCAGACTTGGTCAATCTGTCAACTATAAACCATACTGCATCATGACTACTCTGTGTCCTTGGAAGTCCTGTAACAAAATCCATAGTTATCTGTTCCCATTTCCACTCTGGTATTGACAAAGGATGTAACAAATCAGCTGGAACTTGATGTTCTGCCTTTACTTGCTGACAAGTTAGGCATTTGGAAACAAATTCAGCTATATCTCTCTTCATACCCATCCACCAGTATTGCTCTTTCAGCCCTTTGTAAATTTTAGTTCCACCAGGGTGCATAGCAAATGGAGACTCATGTGCTTCCTTCATAATGATCTGTCTCAATTCAGCATCATTAGGAATTCACATTCTGCCCTGATGTAGCAATAAACCATCATCTCTCACAGAGAATTCAGGTTTCTTGCCCTACTGGACTTCTTTCAGTAGCTTCTGATATTTTTCATCACTCTGAGCAGCCATTCTGATTTGATCAATCAACACTGGCTGTACATGCCATGCAACTACTGTTTGTCCCTCATCATCAATCTCTAAACTGGCATGCTGTGCTTTCAATTCATATACCATGGACAAAGGAGAAACTCTGAGACTTGTCATTCTCTTGCGACTTAAGGCGTCAGCCACAACATTTGCTTTCCCTGGCTAATAGTCTATTAAGCAATCATAATCTTTAATGAGTTCTAACCATCTCCTCTGCCTCAAATTTAATTCCTTCTGGGTGCCTAAGTACTTCAAGCTCTTATGATCCGTGTAAATGTAGCATTTCTCCCAATACAAATAGTGTCTCAAGATCTTCAGAGCAAAAACAATAGCTGCTAGCTCCAGATCATGTGTTGGGTAGTTCCTCTCATGCGGTTTCAGCTGGCGTGATGCATAAGCAATGACATTCCGATCTTGCATCAGTACACAGCCTAACCCATTGTGAGAAGCATCACTATAAACTGTGTATTCTTTACCCAAAGTAGGTAAAGTGAGAACTGGAGCTTCAGTTAAACACTTCTTCAACTCATGAAAACTTTGCTGGCATTTATCAGTCCACTGAAATTTTACATTTTTCCGAAGCAGTTTGGTCAGTGGAGAAGATAACATAGAAAACCCTTTCACAAACCGACGGTAATATCTAGCTAAACCCAAAAAACTGTGAACTTCTGTGATGTTCCTGGGCAGCTTCCAATTAAGGATAGCTTCTACCTAGCTAAAATCTACCTTGATCCCTTCAGCTGACACAACATGTCCCAAAAAGGAGATTTCTTTCAGCCAAAATTCACACTTCGACAATTTGGCGCATAGCTGTTTCTCCCTTAAAGTCTGCAGTACAATCCGCAGATGTCTGTCATGCTTCTCTGCATTCCTTGAATATATCAAAATGTCATTAATAAACACCACCACAATTTGTTCAAGATATGGTCTGAAGATAGTGTTCATCAGATCCATAAAAGCAGCTGGAGCATTTGTTAACCCGAATGGCATTACTAGAAACTCATAGTGGCCATACCGAGTTCTGAAAGCAGTTTTTGGAATACTCTGCTCTTGCACCTTCAACTGATAATAACCAGATCGCAAATCAATTTTGGAGAATACAGCTGCACCCTTCAACTGATCAAACAGATCATCAATGCTAGGCAATGGATATCTGTTCTTTATTGTCACCTCATTCAACTGCCGGTAGTCAATGCATAAGCGGAGAGTGCCATCATTCTTCTTAACAAACAACACTGGTGCTCCCCAAGGTGACACACTAGGGCGGATGAAGCCCTTTTCAAGTAATTCTTGCAATTGTATCTTTAACTCCTTCAACTCTGCTGGTGCCATTCTGTATGGCGTTATGGAGATTGGATCCACACCAGGCATAACATTAATTTCAAACTGCACTTCTCTTTCCGGAGGTAATCCTGGCAATTCATCAGGAAACACATCTGGAAAGTCATATACTATAGGGATGTCTTTCAATGCTGGGCTCCCCACTTCGGTGTCTACCACATGTGCCAAGTATGCTTCACACCCCTTTCTGATCATTTTTCTGGCTAGTGCAGCCGAAATGATGTTTGATGGCAATAACTGCCTTTCCCCATGTATTACCATATCACTGTACTGAGGAAGGCTAAAAGTGACTGTCTTCAGCCTACAGTCAATCATGGTATGATGCCTAGCTAACCAATCCATGCCCAAGATGATATCATAATCTCTGAAGGGAATTTCAATGAAATCAGACAGGAAAGTGTATCCTTGGATCACCAAAGGACAATCTCTATACATTCTATTAACCTTGACCTCCTGTCCTAACGGACTTGTTACTAGCACCTCAAAGTCCATTTTTGTACATGGAACAGCAATGCAATCAATGATGCTAGCACTCACATAAGAATGGGTAGAACCCGGATCAAATAACACAAAAACATCTTGATTAAAAGTTGAGAAGGTACCAGCCACAACGTCAGATGTCTCGGCCTCTTCCCTCTGTCTCATTGCATAGACTCGATCGAGCACTCGCTTGCTCAATGTTTCATCGTGCCTTGGCTGCTTTGGGTTACCTCTACCCCGCCTACCTCTCTGGGTGGTTGTGAACTTGGTGATGTGGCTCGAATCGACCCTTCTGCAGTAGTAGGAGGTGGTCCAACTCTGCGACTATTGGTGCAGTCCTTGGCAAAGTGTCCTGTGCCTCCACAGTTATAACAGGCTCCAATAGCCTTGTAGCAGATCCCACTAGGATTTCTTCCATATGTTTCACATTGGCGGGGAGGGTAGGAACCTCTGGTACTCACGACCAGATAGGGAGGCTCTCATCACGAATATCTTCCCCTACCGCATTTCTTGCCTCCTCCGCCATGTCCCCATAGTTCTTCCTCTTTCCAAGAGGACCACCGAACTCGTTTCATCGATTTTCCCTCTTTCTCTGTCTTCTCTGATCTCTTTTTCTCAGGAGCAGCTTCAGACTCAATTCTTTCCAACTCTAGGGCTTGAGAAATAAGTTCAGAGAAGTTAGTGTGTTTGAATCCGACTACTTGTAATCTGATACTGGGCTTAAGCCAGTTTCAAACCTCTTGCATCTCTCCCTGCTGGTAGCAAGTAAACTTACTGCATAATGGCTCAGGCAGGAAAATTCTCTTTCATACTCAGCCACTGATCTGTCCCCCTGTTTCAGACTTAGGAATTCTTGTAACTTCTGGTCTACATAAGCATCAGGGACATATTTCTGTCTGAATTCCCTGAGAAAGTCATTCCATGTTAGCACTGCAGGTTCTACCAGACAGTGGGGAATGGTTTTCCACCAGTCATATATGTCAATAAGAGTTTAAATTCATTTCACAATCTCACAATACATATCAATAAATCACACACAGCTTAATCATGTTCCCAAAGTTCAATTCATCCCAAAAGCCGATGGCTAATGAGGTATTCAATTCGTCCCAAAAGTCGATGACTAATGAGGAATAACATAGCTAGCTAGCAAAAATATGAGTACTCATCCAATTCGTCCTCAACAGGCACACACCTCAACACTTCAGCCAGAGAGGGAATTCAATTCGTCCCACAAGACAAGCTAGCGAGGAATACAATCAATATCCATGATAGCTGTGGTTTCAAACCATTTCTAATGCTTTTCAATCAATAAGTATCCATCAATATCATTCAAACAATTTCTCACAGTTTCAAATCGTTTACAATGCTTTTCAAGCAATAAATATCCATTCAAACACATTTCCACAATTTAAAACAATAATGTACAAATAGTCATAATTCATTTCAATTGAAAAATTCAAAAGAAATAGTTGTTATGCACAAACCTCTGATAATCGTCTCTCGGCCCGACTCAGTGTTTCCTTCCCTTTCCCTGAGTCTTTGGTAACTGAGAAACACAATTTGAAGTGTTTCAGTACTAAATTAAACTGTCTCTAACGATAATGTTCGATAAGTAATTCACTGAAAGCTATTATTTGCTTAATCACCTAATATATCGACCCTCGATGTGTTCTAGGTAAATTAGGTTTTAGTGTCACTAATATGTCACATTTGATAGTCTTTTAGGGTTGGTACATGTTACCAATTTCATTTCCTTGTTTAGTGCATTTTATTGCAACTTGCTGGATTCCGGTATACTAGTTTGACCTAGCCGGATGACCTAGTTCCCTCGGTTTTCGGGTTTCGGTCAAAACTACAAACTTGTAGATCTATGTCTTATGGAACGCGGGGCAAAATTTTAGGTTATTCTGAGTTATGTAGACCAAGTTATGGTCATTTTACTATTGCTGGTCAAATGGCATCAAATTAGGTCATTTTAGGTCAATTTGGTCAACTTTGGTTCGGCCAGTTTTTGGACCCGAAATTGTGCAAGCTGTTTGACTTGCTTATGGTCATTTCTGGGCTTTGGTGTCTTCATAAGACTTGTAGGTATGGGTCTTAACTATTCATGGTTAAAATTTCAGGTCAATTGGACCTGTTTTGAGTGAGTTATGGCCTAAACACTAACTGCTGCCCAATTAGTCAATTTTCAGGTCTCAATTGTACTTAATCCGGATTTGGTCATTTTTCAAACTACCTTGCAAGCAGAATTTTGGTATGTTTCCTTCATGAAAGTTGGCACATTTTGTGCCTAGTTTCACCTCCAATTGGTCTCATACCAATTGGAGTTACATATTTAGAGTTATAGCTAAAATGCATGTCACACCCTACCCCTCTGTAAGGCATAACATGATCCCGTAGTATACCTAATAAATTACCAACTCCGTCTACTGATAACCCATTAAATATACTACAAGGGATTTTAAAAACTTTTCTTACTTCTTTTACAGTGGTGAGCACTATTTACAGGTGTTAAAAACCTTTTTGATCTGAAGTGGTAGAACTAACACATTTGAATTATTTGGAATTTCTGTAAAAATTTTGGCAGAATGCCATCTGTATTTTAGATAAGACAGTTCTTCAGAAAACCTGTAAGAAGCACTTCAATTATTTTCCAAATCTCAACTCCAACATTTTTCTCAATACAACACATTTCTCACCTCAAATCCACAGTGATTTTTCAAAAGCTGAGATATAGGAAATATAATACAATTTTTACATGTCAAAATCACTCATAATTATTTTACAAGTCAAATGTACAATTTGGATTACTGCTCAAAACCAACAACAAAATATACATACAGTGAATATACATTACAGTACAAAATGCAAAATATTGGTATACTCATTATACCAGGTAATCCCTCGCTGGATGTACTAGCAGCCTAGTCTGCTGCCCTGTCTCTCTCTCTACCTGCGACAGCAATAAAAAGCTATCGCTGAGACAATGTCTCAGTGGTGCACAACATTAACCAAATACAATTTTAAATCACAATTCATAAATCATATCAATAGTGGATACTTAAAACCATAGTTAAATTCAAGACAATGAATGTCATAAGGAATTTAAACTCCAATTCACAAATTATCAAAATTCATAATAACACAATTTAATCAAATAGTTTAAGAATACCGTATTGCCAATTCTTACACAATTTGATCAAATTACTGAATAACACAGTTTTTTCCAATCAATGACACAATTTGATCAAATAATTGAATAATACCATTTTGCAAATCAATAACACAATTCGATCAAATAACTGAATAATATCGTTTTGCAAATCAATAACACAATTCGATCAAATAACTGAATAAAATCGTATTGCAAAAAAATAACACAATTCGATCAAATAATCGCAGAATACGATGTTGCCAATCAATATCACAATTTAAGTCATGACACAAATTTTTCCATATATGCCGTGTTGTACACCACGACAAGACATACTCACCCCAATAATCGAAATCAATGAGGGAGGAAGCTAGCTATAAAATGAGTACTCATCCACACTCACCTGATCGACAAGTCAAAGAGGGAGGAACATAATCATACTCACCCTGCATCGATAAGTCAAGGAGGGATGAATAATCATACTCACCCCATTAATGGAGGAGGAACATAGTAACAGTGTCATGCCAATTGTGAATCAAAACAATTCCAAACATTTTATTCAAATGATCCGTAAGAATCCAATAAATTTCCAAAGTTATAATTTCATTCACAAAATGGCAACACAATTCGTCATTCACTTCAATTTCATAAAAATCATTTCTGATGCTTTTCAATCAATAAGTATCCATCAATATCATTCAAATAATTTTTCACAGTTTCAAACCATTCACAATGTTTTTCAATCAATAAGTGTCCATCAAACACATTTCCACAATTTAAAACAATAATATACAAATAGTCAATATTTATTTCGATTGAAAAATTCAAGAGAAATAGTTGTTGTGCACAAACCTCTGATGACTGTCTCCTGGTCTTGACTCAGTATTTCTTTCCCTTTTCTTTGAGTCCTTGTTAATCGAGAAACACAATTTGAAGTGTTTCAGTACCAAATTAAATTGTCTCTATTGATGGTGTTTGGTAAATAATGCACTGAACTCAATTATTCACTTAATCACCTAATATACCGACCCTCGTTGCGTTTTAGGTAAATTAGGTTTTTGTGTCGTTAATATGTCACATTCGATAGGGTTTTAGGTTTGGTATGTTTTACCAAAGTCATTTCCTTGTTTAGTGCATTTTATTGCAAATTGCTGGATTCCGGGATACTAGTTTGACCTAGCCGGACGGCCTAGTTCCCTCTGTTTTCGGGCTTCGGTCAAAACTACAAACTTGTAGATCTAGGTCTTATTGCACGCGGTGCAAAATTTCAGGTCAATCCGAGTTAAGTAGACCAAGTTATGGTCATTACACTATTGCTGGTCAAGTGGTACCAATTTAGGTCAATTTTAGGTCAATTTGGTCAACTCTGGTTCGGCCAGTTTTTGGACCCGAACTTGTGCAAGCTTTTTGACTTGCTTATGGTCATTTCTGGGCTTTGGTGTCTTCATAAGACTTGTAGGTATGGGTCTTAACTATTCTTGGTTAAAATTTCAGGTCAATTGGACCTGGTTTGAGTGAGTTATGGCCTAAACACTCACTGCTGCCCAATTGGTCATTTTTCAGGTCCTAATTGCACCTAATCCGAATTGGTCATTTTCTTAGGTCACCTTGCAAGCAGAATTTTGGTATGTTTTCTCAATGAAAGTTGGCACATTTTGTGCCTAGTTCCACCTCCAATTGGTCTCATACCAATTGAGGTTACACATTTAAACTTATTGGCTAAAATGTACACTGCCCTTAGTTACCTTGCTTAAACACACATCAATCACACACTTACCTTGCAATATGTTTACTTCCCTACCAAATCTGTTTTGGTACATTACCAAAAACATATTCCACTTTACATTAACATCACTTTGGGCAGATTACAATTATCCTCAACACACCAAATATAAATTCTAATTTCCAAAGTCCAAATACCATTACACATACACATAAACATCACTAGTTTTTACATACTCTTTACACAACAAATTCACATACATATCCATCAATCCTTAATGCTACAATTCTGCCTATATCTTCATGAACACATACACTTATCCAAGAGTTTCAAGGCTGCCGAAAATCCTCCTCAATACCCAAGTGTCCTACAATTCATCAATTTCCATCCAAATGCAAAAATCACCATATATGTGTGAAATAATTTACTAGGATATTAAATCACCATAATCAACATCATTCCTCATCAAATATATGTACAATAAATTATTAAATACATGACTACATGGCTGTCCAAAAATGGATATCTCAATACTCTTCAAACTTAAAAATTTCCTTCACAAAACCAACACCCATAACATGTATACAAAGTTTATCAAAGAAATCTTCAAAAATGCTAACTTACCTTATGGTTGAAACTTGCCAAACCTTGATTAAACTTCTTAAAATTGGTATCAAACTCTTCCTTGTGCTGTGGGGACAAATTTTTATGAAGCTATCAAAGTGATTGGAGTTGAAATGGGAGAGTTAGGAGAGCTTGCATGAAAACGTTAATGGAGGTTTCTTCACCTCTTCATTTCGGCAACTTTAAATCCAAATGAGAAAGATGAATTGCAGATGGTAAGATGAGTGTACACCTGCCCCATTATGTGTTTAATTAATCCCAAGTGGTCCACTCACACCATTTAACAATATAATAAGCTTAAATGTTTTATTTACACATTTTTCACTCCATTTTGGCTATTTGTATTAGGTACCCTCAATTTAATTTTTCATTTTATTTTCTAAGTGTAATATTATTTATTTTTAATGGACATTTAGGTCAAAAGACAATTCGGGATGTCAAATGACCATAATGCCCCTGTTCGGGTTGCATTCTCGATTTTTGGTAACAGGGTTTTGTCTGCTTTTTCGATTTCTCACTTTTCTTTGTACTAATTATTTAATTTTTCTTTGATCTTTCTAATGATATTTATTCTTCAATAAGGGTCTATTTAAGTCCTAAAAATGTTTTCCAGGGTTCCCGCAGTCGAGCTAGTCAACGGTCCACGCCGTGCTTCCAGTCTGATCACCCATCGCTAGGGTTCTCGGCTCGCTTAACTTGGTTACATTTCTTTGCTATTATTTTTCCTTTGTTTTTCTTGTATTTTCTTTTCTTGTATTTCATTATTTTATGTCTCCTCACTCTCATTGAAGTGTGGTTCTAGGCATCCTAGTCAGTCGGCCTTGGTCAAGAGCAATGAGCACTCTAGAACTTAGGGGTGTTACAATTCTCCCCCCCTTAAATAAATTTCGTCCACGAAATTTTTACCCAGTAGCCATCTTACAATAGTCATACATTTATTTCTCCTTTCTATATGATAGTATAATCTTCTTTTTCTCAATTTTGTATAAGACTTTTAACAATCTAATACAATGTTTACTTTGTTTGGATAACACCAATCTCCTCTTACTATTGTGTTGTCTAATATTTCGGTTCACGTTCCTTCTTGAATTACCCTTGAGGTCATGTTAGAATCATTCATCAGTCATTGGTCCTCTGACCATTCTAGTCCATAGTCTTCCTCACATTTGTAATATTTCTTTGTTACACATGAATCAACTGTTCAATTCTCTACTTTCATAACTCTTTTTATCTGTCAATATTCTATAACTTACTTCCTTTTTCTTGAACTATAACCTTTCGATATTTTAACTTTTGAGTTTTAGATCCCTAAGTAGGATTTTCAAACTTATTTCTAACAATTAAATTCTGTCATGGCATAACTATACCAAAACAGATGCCGTTGGCAACTATTCTTATCTAGGTGTACTATCGGGTAGTACGTAGCTCTACACAATAATCTCAAGTCAGTACTGTAATCTGCAGCTTACAGTATAAACATCAAGAACATTGCATAGTTACTACGATACATCCCAATAGATCAAATTTTCCTATCCTTTATCCTTTTTGAATTCACTGATATTCGAATCTTATTCTGATTACAATATCCATTAGCAATTTCTAACAGTAACCTCCTTGCCCTTATCAAGAGCAATTTCATTACTGCATCTTACTTTTACGTCCTCTTGCCTTACATTAAGTAGGCTCACTAATTAGCTTTATAATTTATGGTGTGTTAGAAAATACTTTTCGCCGATAAACTCTTTCAAAACTAATTTCACTTATTATCACAATCCTTATCTTAAGGACTAATCACTAATGCATCAAAATTTATTCCCCTGTAAAGGAATAACAACAGAACATGTAGTTCTAACACTAACATAAAAGTATGCAAACTCCAGGTCAAACAATACATATATATATATATCTTAGTTGCTAATTGAGAAGGTACCAGCAATAATGTCAAAAGTCTAAGCCTCTTCTCTCTGCCGTATAGCGTATACTCCAGCTGGAGCATCACCCTGTTCTGGCTGATTCACAGTACTCTGACTTCTAGGTGTATTACCCCTACCTCTACCTCTGCCTCTACTAACTGATGGTGAACTATTTGGGGTAGAAACTTGGGTTGATCCCTTTGGTGTAGTAAATGATCCAGAACGACCTGGATTTACACAATCCCTAGCAAAATGACCAGTCTCTCCACAGTTAAAGCATGCTCCTACGGCTTTATAACATAGCCCACTATGTGGTTTACCACAAGTTTCACAAAGTCGATCTGACAGCGCATTTCTGGGTTTCTGTTGAGTTTGCTGATCGGATCGAGGTGGTTTCTGTCCAAAAGATCTATTTCTACCGGACTTCTTACTATCTCTGTCGTATCCCCCAAAGTTTTTCCTCTTTCCAGTAGGACCACTAGAACTCTGTTCTGCTGACTTTCCCTCTTTTTCTGCCTTCTCTGATTTCTTTTTCTCAAGAGCCGCTTCAGATTCAATTCTTTCTAATTCTAGTGCTTGAGAAATAAGTTCAGAGAAGTTGTTATGTTTGAATCCGACCACTTGTAATCTGATACTAGGCTTCAAGCCGGTTTCAAACCTCTTACATCTCTCCTCTTTGGTAGAAAGTAGACTTCTTGCATAATGGCTTAGGCGGGAGAATTCCCTTTCATACTCACCACCGATCGCCCCTTTGTTTGGACTTAGGAATTCTTGCGACACGGTCTACATAAGCATCGGGGACATATTTCTGCCTAAATTCCCTGAGGAAGTCATTCCATGTTAGCACTGCAGGTTCTACCAGACTGTGGGGAATGGTTTTCCACCAGTCATAAGCATCCCCCTGTAGCAAAGATATTGAGTATTCAAATCTGAGCTCCTCTGTGCAGTGCAGTTTCTTGAATACCCTATCCATCCTTTCTAACCACTGTTCTGCCTCTAGAGGATCTACTGTCCCCTTGAACTCTGTAGCCCCATATTTCATCAATTTGTCATATTGTCTAGCAGAAGACTGTGGTTGTACCACTGGTGTCTGTATCGGGACTTGAGTAGGCACATTACCATCCATTTGTTGGAACATTGCGTCTGTGGCCCGAGCGAGGAGGCTGCAGTGCTGCAGTGGTGCGGTGAACCACTGACATTATGTAGGGCTGGGGCATCCCCTTGCACCTCAGCCTCTATAGATTGATTGACTGAACGATCACCCTCTTCCATAGTCAATTCGAGGATTTTAGACCTCCTGTACAATAATACAAGGAGATTTCCTCCCGTTAGTGCATATTTATAATGTAATGTACTGTATGTATCAAACAATGATATTGAGCAGTTGTACTGTGAAGAAAGAATATTCAAGTAACAAGTGAAAATAGAATTTAAAAACTTTGCTCTGATACCACTAAAACATGTCACACCCTACCCCTCTGTAAGGCATAACATGATCCCGTAGTATACCTAATAAATTACCAACTCCGTCTACTGATAACCCATTAAATATACTACAAGGGATTTTAAAAACTTTTCTTACTTCTTTTACAGTGGTGAGCACTATTTTACAGGTGTTAAAAACCTTTTTGATCTGAAGTGGTAGAACTAACACATTTGAATTATTTGGAATTTCTGTAAAAATTTTGGCAGAATGCCATCTGTATTTTAGATAAGACAGTTCTTCAGAAAACCTGTAAGAAGCACTTCAATTATTTTCCAAATCTCAACTCCAACATTTTTCTCAATACAACACATTTCTCACCTCAAATCCACAGTGATTTTTCAAAAGCTGAGATATAGGAAATATAATACAATTTTTACATGTCAAAATCACTCATAATTATTTTACAAGTCAAATGTACAATTTGGATTACTGCTCAAAACCAACAACAAAATATACATACAGTGAATATACATTACAGTACAAAATGCAAAATATTGGTATACTCATTATACCAGGTAATCCCTCGCTGGATGTACTAGCAGCCTAGTCTGCTGCCCTGTCTCTCTCTCTACCTGCGACAGCAATAAAAAGCTATCGCTGAGACAATGTCTCAGTGGTGCACAACATTAACCAAATACAATTTTAAATCACAATTCATAAATCATATCAATAGTGGATACTTAAAACCATAGTTAAATTCAAGACAATGAATGTCATAAGGAATTTAAACTCCAATTCACAAATTATCAAAATTCATAATAACACAATTTAATCAAATAGTTTAAGAATACCGTATTGCCAATTCTTACACAATTTGATCAAATTACTGAATAACACAGTTTTTTCCAATCAATGACACAATTTGATCAAATAACTGAATAATACCATTTTGCAAATCAATAACACAATTCGATCAAATAACTGAATAATATCGTTTTGCAAATCAATAACACAATTCGATCAAATAACTGAATAATATCGTTTTGCAAATCAATAACACAATTCGATCAAATAACTGCAGAATACAGTGTTGCCAATCAATATCACAATTTAAGTCATGACACAAATTTTTCCATATATGCCGTGTTGTACACCACGACAAGACATACTCACCCCAATAATCGAAATCAATGAGGGAGGAAGCTAGCTATAAAATGAGTACTCATCCACACTCACCTCTGACTGACAAGTCAAAGAGGGAGGAACATAATCATACTCACCCCAGACTGATAAGTCAAGGAGGGAGGAATAATCATACTCACCCCATTAATGGAGGAGGAACATAGTAACAGTGTCATGCCAATTGTGAATCAAAACAATTCCAAACATTTTATTCAAATGATCCGTAAGAATCCAATAAATTTCCAAAGTTATAATTTCATTCACAAAATGGCAACACAATTCGTAATTCACTTCAATTTCCGCAAAAATCATTTACAGTGCTTTTCAATCAATAAGTATCCATCAATATCATTCAAATAATTTTTCACAGTTTCAAACCATTCACAATGTTTTTCAATCAATAAGTGTCCATCAAACACATTTCCACAATTTAAAACAATAATATACAAATAGTCAATATTTATTTCGATTGAAAAATTCAAGAGAAATAGTTGTTGTGCACAAACCTCTGATGACTGTCTCCTGGTCTTGACTCAGTATTTCTTTCCCTTTTGCTGAGTCCTTGTTAACTGAGAAACACAATTTGAAGTGTTTCAGTACCAAATTAAATTGTCTCTATTGATGGTGTTTGGTAAATAATGCACTGAACTCAATTATTCACTTAATCACCTAATATACCGACCCTCGTTGCGTTTTAGGTAAATTAGGTTTTTGTGTCGTTAATATGTCACATTCGATAGGGTTTTAGGTTTGGTATGTTTTACCAAAGTCATTTCCTTGTTTAGTGCATTTTATTGCAAATTGCTGGATTCCGGGATACTAGTTTGACCTAGCCGGACGGCCTAGTTCCCTCTGTTTTCGGGCTTCGGTCAAAACTACAAACTTGTAGATCTAGGTCTTATTGCACGCGGTGCAAAATTTCAGGTCAATCCGAGTTAAGTAGACCAAGTTATGGTCATTACACTATTGCTGGTCAAGTGGTACCAATTTAGGTCAATTTTAGGTCAATTTGGTCAACTCTGGTTCGGCCAGTTTTTGGACCCGAACTTGTGCAAGCTTTTTGACTTGCTTATGGTCATTTCTGGGCTTTGGTGTCTTCATAAGACTTGTAGGTATGGGTCTTAACTATTCTTGGTTAAAATTTCAGGTCAATTGGACCTGGTTTGAGTGAGTTATGGCCTAAACACTCACTGCTGCCCAATTGGTCATTTTTCAGGTCCTAATTGCACCTAATCCGAATTGGTCATTTTCTTAGGTCACCTTGCAAGCAGAATTTTGGTATGTTTTCTCAATGAAAGTTGGCACATTTTGTGCCTAGTTCCACCTCCAATTGGTCTCATACCAATTGAGGTTACACATTTAAACTTATTGGCTAAAATGTACACTGCCCTTAGTTACCTTGCTTAAACACACATCAATCACACACTTACCTTGCAATATGTTTACTTCCCTACCAAATCTGTTTTGGTACATTAAAAACATATTCCACTTTACATTAACATCACTTTGGGCAGATTACAATTATCCTCAACACACCAAATATAATTCTAATTTCCAAAGTCCAAATACCATTACACATACACATAAACATCACTAGTTTTTACATACTCTTTACACAACAAATTCACATACATATCCATCAATCCTTAATGCTACAATTCTGCCTATATCTTCATGAACACATACACTTATCCAAGAGTTTCAAGGCTGCCGAAAATCCTCCTCAATACCCAAGTGTCCTACAATTCATCAATTTCCATCCAAATGCAAAAATCACCATATATGTGTGAAATAATTTACTAGGATATTAAATCACCATAATCAACATCATTCCTCATCAAATATATGTACAATAAATTATTAAATACATGACTACATGGCTGTCCAAAAATGGATATCTCAATACTCTTCAAACTTAAAAATTTCCTTCACAAAACCAACACCCATAACATGTATACAAAGTTTATCAAAGAAATCTTCAAAAATGCTAACTTACCTTATGGTTGAAACTTGCCAAACCTTGATTAAACTTCTTAAAATTGGTATCAAACTCTTCCTTGTGCTGTGGGGACAAATTTTTATGAAGCTATCAAAGTGATTGGAGTTGAAATGGGAGAGTTAGGAGAGCTTGCATGAAAAACGTTAATGGAGGTTTCTTCACCTCTTCATTTCGGCAACTTTAAATCCAAATGAGAAAGATGAATTGCAGATGGTAAGATGAGTGTACACCTGCCCCATTATGTGTTTAATTAATCCCAAGTGGTCCACTCACACCATTTAACAATATAATAAGCTTAAATGTTTTATTTACACATTTTTCACTCCATTTTGGCTATTTGTATTAGGTACCCTCAATTTAATTTTTCATTTTATTTTCTAAGTGTAATATTATTGATTTTTAATGGACATTTAGGTCAAAAGACAATTCGGGATGTCAAATGACCATAATGCCCCTGTTCGGGTTGCATTCCTGATTTTTCGGTAACACCGGGTTTTGTCTGTTTTTCGATTTCTCACTTTTCTTTGTACTAATTATTTAATTTTTCTTTGATCTTTCTAATGATATTTATTCTTCAATAAGGGTCTATTTAAGTCCTAAAAATGTTTTCCAGGGTTCCATGATCCAGGGCTAGTCAACGGTCCACGCCGTGGCTTCCCGGTGCGGTCACCCATCGCTAGGGTTCTCGGCTCGCTTAACTTGGTTACATTTCTTTGCTATTATTTTTCCTTTGTTTTTCTTGTATTTTCTTTTCTTGTATTTCATTATTTTATGTCTCCTCACTCTCATTGAAGTGTGGTTCTAGGCATCCTAGCTGTCCGGTCGGCACTGGTCACCGGAACAGCAGAACGCACTACCGAACTTAGGGGTGTTACAATGCATGCTGTCCTTAATTACATTGCTTATACATGTATCAATTACACATTTACCTTACTCTAAGTCCACTTCCCTTACCAATTCTGATTTGGTACATTACCAAAACCATTTACTACTTCACTTTAAAGTTACTTTGGGCATAATACAACATCCTTACTACACCGAATGAAGTCCTAACTCACAAAGTCCAAATACAACAATAGATACACATAAAACTCCTAATTATTACATACAATTTCCACAACCAATTTACATACATGTTTATCAACCCTAAATATCACAATTCATCAAACATCTTCATGAATTCAAACATTCATTAAGGAGTCCCAAGGCTGCCGAAATTCTCCACAATGCCAAAGTTTCCCACAATTCGTCAACTTCCATTTTAAGTGCACAATCACCATATACATGTGGAATTAACTTACTAGGACATTAAATCACCCTACTCAACATGAATTCCCACTAAATATATGTAAAAATAAATCATCAAATATACAACTCCATGGCTGTCCAAAATTGGATATATCAAGAACTCCTCAAAACTTAAAAATTCCTTCACAAAGCACACACCCATAACATGTATACAAAGTTTAACAAAGCAATATTCAAAAATACAAACTTACCTATTGTTAGGACTTGTTAAACCTTCACTAAACTTCTTGATTTTGCTATCAAACTCTTCCTTATGATGTGGAGATAAACTTTGATGAAGAAACCTAGGTGTTTAGAGGTGAAATGAAGGAGTGGATGAAGGTTTAAGCAAAACGGCAATGGAGGTTCTCACTTTCTTCATTTCGGCATGGTTGAGGGAAATGGGAGAAGATGAAATTGCAGAATGTGTAATGGACTTACACCTGCCCATTTAGCTTTTAATTTATTCCTTAGTGGTCCACTTACACAATTTAAATCATATTATAATTTTAATGTGCTAATTACAAAATTTTCACTCCACTTTTGGCTATTTGCATTAGGTACCACCAAACTAATTTTTCATTCTATTTTCTAAGTGTAATATTATTTATTTTTAATGGACATTCGGGATGTCAAATGACCACAATGCCCCTGTTCGGGTTGTATTCCCGATTTTTCGGTAACACCGGATTTTGTCCGTTTTTCGATTTCTCACTTTTCTATGTACTAATTATTTAATTTTTCTTTGATATTTCTAATGATATTTATACTTCAATAGGTGTCTATTTAAGTCCCTAAAATATTTTCCAGGGTTCCCCGCAGTCTAGGGCTAGTCAATGGTCCACGCCGTGACTTCCCGGTGCGGTCACCCATCGCTAGGGCTCTCGGCTCGCTTAACTTGGTTACATTTCTTTGCTATTATTTTTCCTTTGTTTTTCTTGTATTTCATTATTTTATGTCTCCTCACTCATAACGAAGTGTAGTTCTAGGCATCCTAGCTGTCCGGACAACACTGGTCACCGGAGCAGTAGAACGCACTACCGAACATAGGGGTGTTACATCTAGTATTTTTAATTCAAGAGATTGTTTGCTAATCTCTTTGAATTGATGAGAGATTAAGAAGAAAAGAGGGAGAGGTAGCCAAGGGGTGGTAGCACCTTTGAGAATACAGTAGCTTGTGTGTTTTGTTCTTTCATCCTTACACTTATATAGCTAGGTCACCACTTAAAACCCTTGCCATATGTTACCTTCTGATTGGCTAGTGTCAAACCTATATTTAATCTTAATTTTAATCATCTTACATTATTAAAAGACATTTGGCAAGCTTATGTGTAGTGCCATGTGTCACCATCTCATGGTGCCACACGTCACCCTGTGAAATAACCAAAATACCCCTGTATCTTAATTTTGAGTTCTCAATCCAAAATAATTATTTCTCTTCTTCTAATCAATTTATATCAAATATAAATTAATTAATTAATCTCTATTAATTAATTTCTCATTAATTAAATTCATATTTAAACACTTTAAATATAAATTTAACTTATACTATACATCCAATAACCTAGATTTGGTTTCAAGTTATGCTAGTGACTTTGCAATCTAATAGCAAACCAAACCTATTTAATTAATCAATTAAACTCTTTAAATAATTAATTAAATCATATTTAATTTGGTGATTACTTGTGTATGTGTGTGACTTACTAGGCTCATCACTAATTGGCGATGAGACATGATATCAACTCTTAATATCATCAGAACTCTTTCTTACCATAAATGATTTCTCTAAATTATTTTATGCACCTCATAGACCATTGTTAACACCTAGCATAGCATGCCATGGCCACCCAATTAGTAATAAGGTTTACCTTAAATGAACCTATAATCATATGTTACCATGCACTAGAATCTCTCTGTTACAAAATCCCAATTCGAGCTGGAGTCATGGTTTATGTCAAACCCCATTTGCTATAAATATTATGTTCTCTTTTAATTCCAGTTCTTGATTAAAAGATTTTTCCCATTTGAAACTCTTTTCTGATTAAATCTATCTGTCCTGGCCAGGAACTTGAAACATCAAGAACAATTAAATGAACATAGGATTTTATCCCTATTTACTTAGAGGAATATATTCCATCTTGATCAACACCTACCTCCATATATAACTAGTATGAGCCAGCACATGCCCATATACCCATACACAGTATAAGTATGTTTCAGGTCTCAACAACCTTTTCATTTCTCAAAACATCCCTTTCTCAGGGTTCTCATATATATAAACAACCATTAAATACTCAAATTAATACCATACATGACCATAAATCTTTATTATTTACATGAACCTCAAAATACATTACATAAATCCCAAATACATATGAGAAAATAAAAAGTTAATTACAAAATGACAAAATGACATCTAGTGTCCTACCAATGCACTGCAGGTGACGAGGTGACACGGACATCGAGCGTAATCGCCGGATGGACTCACCCAGTCTGTGGTCTACTGGGCTCGCAATCGGGATCTCCAGTACCTACGCGTGGCAAAAGCAACGCGCTAAGCAATAATGCTTAGTGGTGCAATAATATAGTAAAAGAAAATAGCAAGAAAATAAATGTGTATAGAATGTGTATGCTTTCTTTGTTTGGTATTGATATATTCATTGTTTCATTAACGTTGTTCACTTTTATTCATTTGGTTGCCCCAAGTAACCTACACTAGATGATTGGACTGGATAACGGGTAAACTGGCATTGGGTACCTAGTACCTCGGGCCGTCACACCTTCGGTCACATACGTATCTCCCGGTGTGCATGAGCGGCTAACAATGTCAGAATAATATCGAGCACAAGGCCAAGTCTCAATACAAAGTCAGAATGGCTAAAAGCCATGAAATCACAGAATGGCATTTTTGCCATGTGCAGTACTGCTAATTGAACCCTATTGGCATGCCAAACTATCCAAACCAATCTTGTTAGGTATACTAGGGCATTTGAAACTTTTAAATTCTTCAATTTGTGAATTTCAACTTTTTTTGGTGTCACTATTCATCATTGGTCAACAAAAATGTTGACTTTTAGAATAAAAATGTGTACATTGACTTTGGCACTCCCAACATACCACATTTGGTGTTTAAAACTTGTTGGCATTAAGTGTTAATACCATTTCAAAGTGTAAACCCACACAAGCAGAATTTTCAGTTTTGGTGAGTCAATTTCACTGTTCCATTGGATACTGTTACTGTTGGAATTTGAAGAAATGTAAAACATGAAAGTTGTTCCTTATTTTGTCTAGTTGAATTTCCTTTTTTGAATCACTCCATTTAGAGTTTTGTAGCTCCAGATATGGCCCAAAAACCCAAGCTGTCCGGATATGCATTCTGCAGAAAATTACCATATCTACAGTGCATGAACAGTGACTGGAACCACTTGTTTGGATGGGTTCTGGCCATAATTTGGGGTAGGTTCCTTCATGAAAGTTGTTTGTCTATGTCTTAACTTGTTGCTGTAAAAATTTCAGATCAATTGACCAAATCTACAGTGAGTTATGGCCAAATGAACAGTTACTGTTCATTTGGTCAATTCTGCAGAGGCAGTTTCAGGGTTCCGGATTGGGGCCAAGTTTTGGTCCTCTTTCTTTGGTCTTTTGGGCATGGTTTCTTCAGCAAAAATGTGCCATTATAAGCCTAGTTTCATGTCCAATTGGCCAAACACCAATTGGACTAACACAGCCCAAGTTATGGCAGTGCAAAGGGACTAAATTTTCAGTCCCTATGCTGCTGTCCATAGGCAGATTTCACCTTCACTTTAACATCCAATTTTTCAGTTCTAATTAGGGTCAACCTACCTAAAATGGTCACTAATTGACCATTAAAAAGTTCTCTAAGAATATCCTAAGCTAAGTCACAATTTCACCTTTCCAAACCCTAATGTCCAAACCAATTACTCATAAACCTTTATTAACATACTTAGTTCAATCTCCATGCATATTAATACCTTAATCATGATTTCCAACCACTCTAAGTTTATTAAACAATCAAACTCAATCTCTCATAGGGCTGCCAAAATTTGAAGGTGCCCTTAACACATGTAATTTACTTTAATTTCCTAAAATCTCTTAGCTCAAAATGGTGTTTTAACTAAAATTTAAAAGAAGGAGAAAGAAGATGTAGCACTAACCTTGAGTGGCAGATTTTTCCCACCTCTAAACCTCAATTTCTTTCCCCTTGTTGGCTGCCAAGAGCTTGTTTAAGATGTGGGGTAAAGCTTTAATGAAGGGAAGTTAGAGAAATATAGTGAAACAAGGTAGGAATTTGAGGTTGCTTGATTGAACTTCAATGGAGGGTGGAAGGGATAGGTTTCGGCTGCACTAGAGGAGAGAGGGTTGGCTGCTGGTTTTTGGTCTTCTTTAGTCTTCATTTATCTCTTTAATTTGTTAGTCAAAGGATGGCTTATTTGTGATTGGTCCACATTTCCTTAATGACATCACCATGATGTCATAATTAAGCTTTTTCCTCATTTTCTTTCCTTTCCTCCACTACTCATTTTCAATTTGATTTCTAGTAATGTTTATTCATATTTTATGTCATATTAATTATTTACTCAACTGGACAAGTCGGCCAAAAATCACCTCTGAAGGCGAAATGACCAAAATGCCCTCCGTTTGGCTTAACGGGTCAAAATTGGCTGTACCGATTGAAAAATTTTTCTAGGTATTTTCTTGGCATTCTAATGCCATAGGAACCTCAATAACCCTTCTCTGGAGTCCCAAAAATTATTTTATAATTTTTCCCTCGGGTCTAGGGCTCCTCATTGCGAGAACCGCAACTTCCCTCCGGTTACCCATCGCTTGGGCACCGGCTCGTTTGACTTGGTTGTATTTTATTTCTAAAATTTTTACTAAATTTTTCTTATTAATATTTGAGTTAATTATGGTTCCTGACTTTAGTTTAAATATTTTTTCGGACATTCTAGCTGTCCGGACCGACACCGGTCACCGGAACAGTAGAATGTACGAAGTGGTTATCGGGAGGGTGTTACATACTAGTTATATGTGGAGGTAGGTGTTGATCAAGATGGAATATGTTCCTCTAAGTAAATAGGGATAAAATCCTATGTTCATTTAATTGTTCTTGATATTTCAAGTTCTTGGCCAGGACAGATAGATTTAATCTTTTTTTATGAGAAAATCTTTTTAATCAAGAACTGGAATTAAAAGAGAACATAATATTTATAGCAAATGGGGTTTGACATAAACCATGACTCTAGCTCGAATTGGGATTTTGTAACAGACAGATTCTAGTGCATGGTAACATATGATTATAGGTTCATTTAAGGTAAACTTTATTACTAATTGGGTGGCCATGGCATGCTATGCTAGGTGTTAACCCTGGTCTATGAGGTGCATAAAATGATTTAGAGAAATCATTTATGGTAAGAAAGAGTTCTGATGATATTAAGAGTTGATATCATGTCTCATTGACAATTAGTAATGAGCCTAGTAAGTCACACACATACACAAGTAATCACCAAATTAAATATGATTTAATTAATTAATTAAAGAGTTTAATTGATTAGTTAAATAGGTTTGGTTTGTAATTAGATTGCAAAGTCTCTAGCATAGCTTGAAACCAAATCTGGGTTATTGGATGTATAGTATAAGTTAAATTTATATTTAAAGTGTTTAAATATGAATTTAATTAATGCGAAATTAATTAATGAAGATTAATTAATTAATTTATATTTGATATGAATTGATTAGTAGAAGAGAAATAATTATTTTGGGTTGAGAACTCAAAATTAAGACACAGGGGTATTTTGGTCATTTCACAGGGTGACATGTGGCACCATGAGATGGTGACACATGGCACTACACATAAGCTTGCCATATGTCTTTTAATCATGTAAGATGATTAAAGTCAAGATTAAATATAGGTTTGACACTTGGCACAATGTGATTAGGTCAATTAAACCTATAGCTAATCAGAAGGTGATATGTGGCAAGGGTTTTAAGTGGTGACCTAGCTATATAATATGTTGTTATGAAAATGAAAAATAACAAGCTTCCATTTACTCCTTGGTGCCGCCACCTAAAGAGCACTCTCCCTTCTCTTCTTCTTCATCTCTCATCAATTCAAAGAGATTAGCAAACAATCTCTTGAATGAAAAATACTAGAAATTATTTCTAGTGTCCTGTTTATATCTGTAATCTCTCAAAAGGCAAAACTTAATTTTCTAATTCATAGAAAAAAGCTTTAGAAGCTGTTCAAGGGCTGCCATAGGTGATCTTGGTGTGGACAAGCTAGAGGAACAACATCTGGTGTCCTAAACACGTGTCCCAAAGTTGCCAAACACACTTCAGTGCATCAAAAGGTTAGTGGACTTGTTATTGATCTAATCTAGGGTTCTAATGAATTAATCTATTAATTCTAAAATCCTAAAAGGCAAATATAGATCCAAAAACATATTAAAAGAGTTTTAATATGCTATTTATCATTGAAATCAAATAGATAAAAATGAATCTTGCATGATGCATGTGACCCTAGATGAAAAATTTTTGAATTCAATGATCTAAACTTATGTTTTTCATGCTTCTGCTCCTTCAATTGGTATCAGAGCCACTATATTTGCCATTTAGATTGTTGATTATATGATTTAATTGTGTGGTATGATCATGAGATGATAGATCCATTGCTTGTTGCAAAGAAAGGTGGTGGATTGGTGACCAACACCATTAGTGCGCACACTTTGTGGTCTCCAATGGTGTGCGCAAGGTTTGGCTTTTTAATTTGCAATTGTTGTATGATCTAAAAGCTCATCCTTTATCTAATTAAATTGTTTAATTAGAGTTTTAATCACACAATTAAATTTTGATTCAAATATGATTTTGAAAAATTGTTTGAATGTGATTCAAATCTAAATTTTTAAAGTTGTTTGAATGTGATTCAAATCTAAATTTTAAAAGTTATTTGAATATGATTCAAATCTGAATTTTTAAAGTTGTTTGAATGTGATTCAAATCTAAATTTTAAAAGTTGTTTGAATGTGATTCAAATATGAATTTTTAAAGTTGTTTGAATGTGATTCAGATCTGAATTTTTGAATTTGTTTGAATGTGATTCAAATCTGAACTTTTAAATTTGTTTGAATGAGATTCAAATCTGAATTTTAAATTTGTTTGAATCATATTCAAATCTAGATTTTTAAGTTGAATATGAGATATTCAATTTAATTTAAGTATATATGTTTTATTTAATTGTTAAATAGTGATATGCATGATGGATGATCATAGACTATAAAAGACCAATGTGATTGGATTTATTCCTTTTAAGTTTCTTTGGATTGTAATTTAATTAATTTATTTTAATTTATTTTGGGCATGTATTATTAAGGTTGTAATAATTTTTTGTTGTAATTTCATTTATTTAGTTCTTGTAAATTTGCCTTGGTATGCCAAGGATTACTATGTAATTGGATTGCAAGAAGATCAAAGAGGTCAAGAGCATTGGTGGGACCAGTGGGAGGAATTCAAGATCAAGTGTTGATTATGTACTCCTTCAGCAACTCTTGTAAAATGAATGAATGAAAGGCACCTAGGAATGGCCTGATTCAATTCTTGGTGGCTTAGAATTCAATCCCTTAGAAAGTCCATGATCATACCATATTTATTTATTATCCATGAATGCATGAGATGTATGGGAATGTATGCAAGTATATGATATATGCATGCTAATTGGATAATGTGCAAAGTGAGACCATAATAGTAATTAGAATGACCACAAAATCTTTCAAACAAATGATTAAGTTGGATATGTTATAATTAAAATAATTATAACATGGGCCCTGTCACACCCTACCCCTCTGTAAGGCATGACATGATCCCGCAGTATACCTAATGAATTACCAACTTCGTCTACTGATAACCCATTAAATACACTACAAGGGATTTTAAAACTTTTCTTACTTCTTTTTACAGTGGTGAGTACTATTTATAGGTATTAAAAACTTTTTTGAACTTAAGTGAATGAGTTAACACATTTGAATTATTAGTAATTTCTATAAAAATTTTGGCGGAGTGCCCTTTGTATTTTGAATAAAACAGTTCTTCAGAAAACCTGTAAAAAGCACTTCAAATATATTTCTCAATCTCAATTCCACAATAACTTTTCAATATTTCCAAAGGCTGAAATAAAAGAAATATAGTACAAATTTTACAAGCCAAAATAACTCATAAGTTATTTTACAACTTCAATGTACAATTTTAATTTACAACTGCTCAAAACCAAGAACACTATGTACATACAGTGAACATACATTATAATACAAAATGCAAACTATGGTATACTCAATATACCCGATGATCTTTCAGTGTAGTACTAGCAGCCTAGTCTGCTGTCCTATCAGTCTGTCTACCTGCGACAGCAATGAAAACCTATCGCTGAGTAAAATTTACTCAATGGTACACAATAACAATTTGAAATGCGATACATAAATCTTTTATTGACAATTCACAAATCAAATAGTTCACAATTCCATTTCACAATTTACAAAGTTCTTATAATACAAATTTGATCAAATAACTGAATAATACAGTTTTACCAATCAATAACACCATTTGATCAAATAACTGAATAATACAGTTTTGCCAATCAATAACACAATTTGATCAAATAACTGAATAATACAGTTTTGCCAATGAATAACATAATTTGATTGCTGCACAATCACATTTCACAAATTATCAAAGCTCATTATAGAAAAATTTTGAGTCAAATAATTTAATAAACACAGTGTTGCCAATTCATGACAACTTAAGCCATGACATCAAATTTTCGATCAATGCCGTGTTGTACACCACGACAAAGCAATCTACAACCCCACTAATCGAAATCAATGAGGGAGGAGGCTAGCTAGCTAATGAGTACTCATGCGATCTACAATCTCAACCTGTAAATCAGAGAAGGAGGAAAATAATCACACTCATCCCAGACTGATAAGTCAAATAGGGAGGAATATAATCACACTCACTCCATAAATGGAGGAGGAACATAATGTGATGTCATGCTAAGTGTGAATCAAAACAATTCCAAACCATAATATTTAAATATTTCATACAAACCACAAATCATATTTTTTCTCAAAATTTCCATTTCTAAAGTAGGCAACATAATAATTTCCAAATAAGATTCTCAAAGCCAAAAAAATAAAAAATTATTCATAACTCATTCTCCAAATAAATTTACTAGTAAAAGTAGTGAATATAAAAGTATTGTGCACAGACACAATTTAAAAATATAATGTTCAAATAAATTTTTAAGTAGAAAATAAGAAATCAAAATTGTTGTGCACAAATACAATTTAAAACAATAACATACAAATAATCATAATTTATTTCAATTGAACAATTCAAAAGAAATAAATGTTGTGCACAAACCTCTAATAACTGTCTCTTAGCTCTGACTCAGTGTTTCCTTCCCTTTCCCTGAGTCCTTGCTAACTGAGAAACACAATTTGAAGTGTTTCAGTACTCATTTAAACTGTCTCTAACGATAATGCTTGATAATTAATTCACAGAATTCTATTATTTGCTTATTCAACCTAGTATGTCGACCCTCGATGCATTCTAGGTGAATTAGGTTTTAATGTTACCAGTATGTCACATTTGTAGTCTTTTAGGGTTGGTACATGTTACCCAATTCATTTCCATGTATATTGCATTTTATTGCAATTTGCTGGATTCCGGGATACTAGTTTGACCTAGCCGGACGACCTAGTTCCCTCGGTTTTCGAGTTTTGATCAAAACTACAAACTTGTAGATCTATGTCTTATTGCACGCGGGGCAAAATTCAGGTCATTCTGAGTTTACTAGACCAAGTTATGGTCATTTTACTATTGCTGGTCAGAATGTACCAAAATTGGTCACTTTAAGTCATTTTAGGTTAATTTTGGTTCGGCCAATTTTTGGACCCGAACTTGTGCAAGCTTTTTGACTTGCCTATGGTCATTTCTGGGCTTTGGTGTCTTCATAAGACTTGTAGATATAGGTCTTAGCTATTCATGGGAAAAATTTCAGGTTAATTGGACCTGTTTTTAGTGAGTTATGGCCAAAAAACTAACTGCTGCCCAAATGGTCAATTTTCAGGCCTTAATTGCACTAATCCGGATTTGGTCATTTTTCAAGTTACGTTACAAGCAGAATTTTGGTAAGCTTCCTTCAAGAAAGTTGGCACTTTTTGTGCCTAGTTTCACCTCCAATTGGTGTCATACCAATTGGAGCCACACACTTAAGGTTCTAAGCCAAAACACACATTGCCCTATTGCACATTGTCCATCACTCATTAAATGATACATTTAACACTTACCAAATGACACATTCATGCCAATTCTGGTTTGTACCATAACCTAAACACATTTCACAATATGTTGTTGGTCATTTTGGCAGCTTACAATCACACTCAATATGCACCATTTAGTACAGAATTTTTTTAAGCTCAAATTACAACAATTCAATCACTTAACCTAGCTCATTTACATGTCCAACCTCACACCATCATACATATACCCCAGCTGCCATAACAACTACCACAATTCAACATTAATATTCCATAAACCAAACATGAAATAACATTTTTATGGTTCACCAAATCAAGCTACTGATTCATACACCTCTCTCCATTAATGTCCAAGCTTCCAAATTCAAGTATACATTCACAATATACTTAGTATACATCACCCAATTTATTCCTACACATTTAAACACATAATCAACCCTTTAATATACCATTTACAAGTAAGAATAAACTGCTCTTAAGGAGTTTCCATGGCCGCCAAAAATAAACATCTCCCTTAGAACATCAAACTCCAAAATTCTTTCCACAATTTAAGTACCCATAACCTCCTCACAAACTTTAATGAAGCAATCAAAAACACAAACTTACCACTTTGGAAACTCTTGAAAACCTCTCCAAAACTTGGTCTTCTTACTGCCTATCTACTGCCCATGGTGTGGTGGTCAAGTTTAATGAAGAAACTTTAACCATTGGGAGCTTGGATCATGGATGCATGGAGGTTGGAGCTTGGACGGCCATGGGAGAGTTTGGGAGCTTTTTGGTTTGGCCATGGGGAGAATTTGAGGAAGAAGAAGGTTTGCAGAAGTTAGTGGAGAGTGACAGAATTTTTATTGATTTTCCAAGTGTTTAGTGGTCCACTAATGTAAGAATATTATTACTTTAATTCAACTTTCAATTATTCAACATTAAACCCCTTTTCTTTCACTATTTAAACTATGGACCACCATTTTAATTTTTATGGTATTTTCAAAGTTTAATATCATTTATTTTTAATGTACATTTAGGTCAAAAGGCCACTCGGGATGTCAAATGACCACAATGCTCCTGTTTGGGTTGCATTCTCGATTTTTCAGTAACACCGGGTTTTGTTCGTTTTTTGATTTCTCACTTTTCTTTGTATTAATTAATTAATTTTTCTTTGATATTTCTAATGGTATTTATGCTTCAATAGATGTCTATTTGAGTCTTAAAAATATTTTTCAGGGTTCCCCGTGGTCCAGGGCTAGTCAACAGTCCACGCCGCAACTTCTTGGTGCGGTCACCCATCGCTAGGGTTCTCGGCTCGTTTAACTTGGTTACATTTCATTGCTATTATTTTTCTTTCATTTTTCTTGTATTTTCTTTTCTTATATTTCATTATTTTATGTCTCCTCATCAATATCTAAGTGTAGTTCTAGGCATCCTAGCTGTCCGGACAACACTGGTCACAGAAATGAGAACGCACTACTGAACATAGGGGTGTTACAATTCTCCCCCCCTTAAAATAAATTTCGTCCACGAAATTTTACCCAATAACCATCTTACAATAGTCATACGTTTATTTTCTCCTTTCTATATGATCGTATAATCTTCTTTTCCTCAAATTTGTATAAGACTTTTAACAATCTAATACAACGTTTAATTTGTTTGTATAACACCAATCTCCTCTTACTATTATGCTGTCTAATATTTCGGTTCATGTTCCTTCTTGAATGACCCTTGAGGTCATGTTAGAATCATTTATCTAGTCATTGGTCCTCTGACCATTCTAGTCCATAGTCTTCCTCACATTCGTAACATTTCTTGGTTATATCTGAACCAACTGTTTGAATTTTTACTTCCATAACTCTTTTTATCTGTCAATATTCTATAACTTACTTCCTTTTGTACTAAACTATAACCTTTCGATATTCTAACTTTTGAGTTTTAGATCCCTAAGTAGGATTTTCAAACTAATTTCTAACAATTAAATTATGTCCTGGCATAACTATACCAAAACAGATGCCGTTGGCAACTATTCTCATCTAGGTGTACTATCGGGAAGTACGTAGCTCTACACAATAATCTCAAGTTAGTACTGTAATCTGCAGCTTACAGTATAAACATAAAAAACGTTGCATAGTTACTACAATACATCCCAATAGATCAAATTTTCTGATATTTTATCCTTTTCGAATTTACTGATATCTGAAACTTATTCTGATTACAATATTCACTGAAAATTACTAATTTTAACATCTTTGCTCTCATTTAGAGCAAGTCTATTACCACAACTTACTTTTACTTCCTCTTGCCTTACAGTAAATAGGCTTGTCGTTTAGCTTTATAATTTATGGTGTGTTAGAAAATACTTTTCGCCGATAAACTCTTTCAAAACCTATTTCACTTATTATCACAATCTTTATCTTAAAGGACTAATCACTAATGCATCAAAATTTATTCCCCTGTAAAAGAATAACAACAGAACATATAATTCTAACACTAACATAAAAGTATTCAGACTCCAGGTCAAACAATACATAAACGAAGAGTGCCATCCTTCTTCTTAACAAACAATACTGGCGCTCCCCATGGTGACACACTAGGGCGGATGAAGCCCTTTTCAAGTAGTTCTTGCAACTGTATCTTTAACTCCTTCAACTCTGCTGGTGCCATTCTATATGGTGTTATGGAGATTGGATCCACACTAGGCATAACATTAATTTCAAAATGCACCTCTCTTTCCGGAGGTAATCCTGGCAATTCATCAGTAAACACATCTGGAAAGTCATAGACTATAGGGATGTCCCTCAATGCTGGGCTCCCCACTTGGGTGTCTACCACATGTGCCAAGTATGCTTCACACCCCTTTCTGATCATTTTTCTGGCTAGTGCAGCTGAAATGATGTTTGATGGCAATAGCGCTTTCCCATGTATTATCACATCATCAGCATCGAGGAGACCATGTAACATCCTCATTTTCATAGTCCGTACATTCTACTGTTCCGACGGCTAATGTCTGCCTCGGAAAGTCGGAATGTCTGGAACTACACTTCGGTGATAATGAACAGACATATAATGATGAAATAAGTAAGAAGAAAATGCAAGAAAAATCAAAGACAAATGAAAGAGAGAAAATGAAGCTAAGTTAAATGAGCCGACATCTGCTGATGGGTGATCAGACTAGGAAGGCCGTTCAGACCCAGACCACAGGGAACCCTCGTAATTCAATTCGGGACATAAGTAAAGGTCTATTGAAATATAATTGACACTAGAATTATTAAAGAAAAATTAATAATTTAGTACAAAGAAAAACGAAAAATCGAGAGCAGACAAAAATCTGTTACTAAAAATCGAGAATATAACCCGAAGTGGGGTATTTTGGTTATTTGACACCTAGAGTTGCCTTTTGACCTCAATTTCCATTAAAAATAAATGATATTACACTTTATAAATGTCATGAAAAATTAAATGGGATACAATATGTAAATAGTGAGAGAATTGAGCTAAATATGCAAATTAGGAAACTTTTAAATCATTAAACATTAATTTATTGGTTAGTGCTCCACTAACCTTAAATAAATGGGATATATCAAAGTGGAATTGGGCAAAAATCATCATCTTCAAGCTTGAGAAATAACCAGCCAAAACCTCCATGGAAGTCCACCATGGCCAAACTCCCTCCATCACTATGCAACCATGTTCAAGCCCTCATTTCACCATAGTTTCTTCATCAAAGCTTGCACACACACCTTGGGCAGTATGTTGGAAGCAAAAAGAAGAGGATTTTGATGAAGTTTTGGTGAAGCTCAAAAAAGGTTAGTGCTAGTTTTTCATCCCTTGCTTCATTAAAGTTTGTATTAAGGTTGAGATGAGTTGGATGGTGAAGAAATTTGAAGGATTCGATGAGTTATTGATATATTCAATTTTGGACAGCCATGAAAGTTTATTGTAGTTGAGTTTTTCTTACCTATAATGGATGAAAATTAAGGTTGAATAACTTAAATGGAGGAAGTAGTAAGTTAAAATCTAAGTATGTGCATGTAGTGCTTGAATTAAGGGTGTGTAATGGAACCTTAATGCTTTGGGCAAACTGTCATGTTTGGTAGCCTATTAAACCATAAATTTGTGTGTGAACATGTAGTTAGTAATGAAATATACTAATGTTAAATTATGGGCAGCAAGTGTAAGTGATATTGAAGTATGATTATGTTGAAGTGTATGTGTAATATTGACATTGAGATATGTTGAATTTTGGTGGAAGTGAATGTTGAACTTAATGGTGAATTGTGTGCATTGAGCACTTGAATATTCTGCCCAAAAGTGTTGCTGGAATTGTGTACAATATATATATATATGGAAGTGTTATTGATTGAATATTGAAGTAATGAGGAGAAGGAATATCAAATTGGAAGTGTATGTGCTTTGCAGGTTGTGTATTGAAGGCAGTACCTAGATTAGGCCATAAGTGCCAAACTATGAACCCAATTGGTATGAGGCTAATGGGGGGTGAAACTAGACACCAAATAGGCCAACTTTCATGGAGAAATGTTGCAAAAATTCTGCCTAGAAACTGACATTAAAAATGACCAAATCCGGATTAGCAACCTTGCAACCCAGATTTTTGACCATATGAACAGTAGTCCTTGGGATGACCGTAACTCACTCAAAACAGGTCCAATTGACCTGAAAATGTTACCATGGTTAGTTTAGACATAGATATACAATTCTTATGAAGACACCAAAGCCCAGAAATGGCCAGAACTAAGTCAAATAGCTTGCACAAGTTCAGGTACCAAAACTGCCAGAACTAAAACTGACCAAATTTTGCACTAAAGGTGCAATCTGTCCAACTTTAGTAAATTGACCATATCATGGTTTATACAACTTAGAAAGACCTGAAATTTTGCCCCGAGTGCAATAAGACATAGAGCTACAATTCTTATGAAGACATCAAAACCCAGAAATGGCCAGAACCAAGTCAAATGGCTTGCACAATTTCGGGTACAAAAACTGCCAAACCAAACGTGACCTAAAATTGACCAAATTTTGCACTAAAGGTGCAATCTGTCCAGCTTTAGTAAGTTCACCATATCTTGGTCTATACAACTCATAATGACCTGAAATTTTACCCCGAGTAGAATAAGACATAGAGCTATAATTCTTATGAAGACACCAAAACCCAGAAATGGCCAGAACCAAGTCAAATAGCTTGCACAAGTTCAGGTACCAAAACTGCCAGAACTAAAACTGACCAAATTTTGCACTAAAGGTGCAATCTGTCCAGCTTTAGTAAATTGACCATATCTTGGTCTATACAACTTAGAATGACCTGAAATTTTGCCCTGAGTGCAATAAGACATAGAGTTACAATTCTTATGAAGACACCAAAGCCCAGAAATGGCCAGAACCAAGCCAAATAGCTTGCACAAGTTTAGGTACCAAAACTGGCCGAACCAAAAGTGACCTAAAAATGACCTAAGCCTACTATTTTAGTGCATTCTGTCCAGCATTGGTAAATTGACCATATCTTGGTCTACACAACTCAGAATGACCTGAAATTTTGCCCCGCGTGCAATAAGACATAGACCTACAAGTTTGTAGTTTGGACCGAAACCCAAAAACCGAGGGAACTAGGTCGTCCGGCTAGGTCAAAATAGTACACCGAAATCCGATAAATTGCAATAAAATGCAATACACTTGGAAATGAAATTGGTAACATATACTAACACTAAAGGGCTATAAAATGTGACATATTAGTAACATTAGAATTGACTCACGTAGAGTGCATCAAGGGTCAACATTATAGGTTGACTAATGAAATGAATTGAAGGGAATAGTACCAAGAGAAATAGGACTTTAAGCTAGACAAATCTAGCACACAAAAATTGAGAAATTGACTAAATTTTGCACCAAAGGTGCAATCTGTTCAGGTTTAGTAAATTGACCATATCTTGGTCTATACAACTCATAATGACCTGAAATTTTGCCTCGAGTGCAATAAGACATAGAGCTACAATTTTGCTTCTTTGACCAGAAGCTAAAAACCAAGGAAAATAGGACTTTAAGCTAGACCAATCTAGCACACTAAAATTGAAAATTGGTAATTACATAAAATGATGCTTGAAGTGATTTGGCAATGAATGCCAACTTGTGAAAAGGGTAAATTGCATTATATTGACAACATATTGAATTGTAAATTGTGACATGTTGATGCTAGAATCAACCTATCCATGATGCATAAAAAGGTCAATAATTTTATTGACCAGTGAAAGGCATAAAGATGTATAAACCCTATGAATAAAAAATTAAATATGTAACATTGTAATATGCCCTAATTTGCCTAGTTGACTAGTTTGGATAGGCTGGCATGCCAATAGGATTCTGACAGCTGTTCTGTAAATGACTTTACGTCATATTGTGTTTTATGGCTTATTATGCCATACTATGATTTTAATAGCCTATGGCTATACAGACTGTGTTATTATACTCGGCTTAATGCCTGATTGATTATATGGCTTTTTAGCCACACTGTTTGCACACTGGGAGACACTTTGTGACCGATGGTGTGATGGCCCGAGGTACTAGGTACCCAGTGCTAGTATATCCGTTTATCCAGTCTGGTTAGTGTATAGGCTATATGGGCAGTCATTTAAAACTTTATTCAATTCAGGAAGCTAAGTTAAGTTAAGTTAATGAAATTTCAGTACAATTAAATTAAGTATTGAATAAATGAGTAAAAGAGATTAGCAAAAGAAACATAACAAAAATATAAATTGCAGAACAGTAGAGACTTGAAATACAATACAGGTAGAATAATTTGTATACTGGGTAGTATTACTGAAAAGTTATAAACTAAGCACTTCCAAAGAGGAACAAACAAGTATATAAGATCATTGATACTAGAAATACCATACCAAATTAAATTGATTCCTGAGTATCCGAATTATGATTTATTTCTTTCTTTATTTGTATATATTATTTCTTGTTATACTATTGCACCACTAAGCAGAAATGCTTAGCGATGGAATTGCTTCCTCACACAGTCTCAAGGTAAAACCAGAGATTGTCAATCGAGATTTTTGGAGTCGGATCTGAAGTATGTCGAAGAGTTCAAGATTGTCACCTCCTCAGAAATGCATGTAGATAGGGCTCATAATTATACATGTTATGTATTTTGTTCATTCTAAGTATATCGTAATTTCATTTGTATATCCTGTACTTGACAAATTTATGTACTTAATTGGAAAATTATATAAGTTAATGAAATGTAAGAATTCTGATGTCTGAATTGATTGTCTAATCATAATGATTCTGAATGAGATTGAGTTTAAGAAATTTTGAGAAACTGATGAGATATTATTGAGATAAATTGAGCTATGAAATTGAATATGTTGTGAATTGTCTTTAGCAGGTTCAGAAGAACTGTTAGTCCAAATTACAGCCGACACTTTGTCGGATTATCGTTAAAATTTTTGAAATTTCCAAATTAGTTAGATTTTGATAAAAGTAAAATAGCCTAAACCTTAAATAAAGTTTTTGAATAAATAAATCAAGAACTATAATGAAATCGAGATAAGATCGTGCTCAAGACTGCGTGACACGCCTTGCTCGACTACACCGTGGTCGCAATGGGATTTTATGTCGCCTGACGATCACTCACCAAGTGGGAAAAAGTGAGGAGTCGCCACCTTAGTTTTGAGGGAAACTAAGGAAAACCATTTGAGAAGTTAAATTAAAAATGAAACAACTTCAAAACAGAGATTCTAAGTTCGGGGTCCGTAAACGGGTGGGGAAGGTGTTAGGCACCCCACCTCGTCCCTTAATAAGGGTAAGTAGATTTAATTCAAGGCCCTTTACAAATTAGTTAGAAGGGCTTAGGCGGCAATGTTAATCCTTTTGGTAGAAGGAATGTTTGATTTTTCACTAAATTTGGATCACCCAGATACATAAGTAAATGAGACAACCTTAGTGAACTGGGTGTGAGAATCGGATAAGAACTCTCCTCCGATCTTTTTAAGTTGTTCATTAAAATTTTGAGGGGAGACCTGGATAAGAACCCTCCTCCGGTCTCTTTTAAGTTATTTATTTGAAGTTTTGAGGATGAGACCTGATAAGAACCTCCTCCGATCTCTTTCAGATGTTTATTAAAATTTGAGGTTGAGACCGGATAAGAACTCTCCTCCATCCCTATTTAATGTTTATTAAAATTTTGAAGGAGACTGGATAAGAATCCTCCTCCGATCTCTTTTAAGTTATTTATTGTATTTGGGAGGAGACCGGATAAGAACCCTCCTCCGATCTCCTTTAGAGTTATTTATTGTTTGAGAGGAGACCTGATAAGAACCCTCCTCCGATCTCCTTTAGAGTTATTCGTTAATGTTTTGAGTTGAGACCTGATAAGAACTCTCTTCCGATCCCTACTTAATGTTTATCAAAATTTTGAAGGAGACCTGGATAAGAACCCTCCTCCGATCTCCTTTAAGAGTTGACTTAAAACTTTTAGGCAAGGATAGGATAAGGACTCTTCCGAATTCTTCTATTTTGATGAGACTTGACAAAGACTTTTCCGACCTTCAAAAGTTTAACCACAATACGGGTCTTAAGAACCCTAAACTAAGAATTGACCTTCAAAATGCCGGATAAGGTTTATGGATATCCTGTGGGTCGAACGGGGAACACTAGACTTGATTCATCGACCTTTTCATGTAGTCATTTTACCAATATCTATTAATGACCGATCCACTGCTTCGCTTACTTTGGTCTTATTCCATTTCATGACATCTTTGTCGAATTGTCGCTTACGCCGGCCTAATAGTTCGCTATCTTCCGATTTGCTATTCAGTCCTCTTTAAAGGAGACCTCTAAGTTGCAGCTACCTACGTTTACCCAACCATTTACATACTACAAAGAGTTAGAAAACTGGTTTTCAGAAATGACGGAGATCAATAAAATGAACTGATCACTAAAAAAAAAATGATTTGAGAGTGACTTTCTTTGAGATTGCTTGTGCAGAAATGGTCTAGATGTAAGAAGAACAAGGAAAATGCGGGAAATAGACGTAGACGCTTAATAAAACAGTAATCATGAACTCTTATAACAATATTTTCTCTTGGGTTCTCTTGTACAAAATACCCTTGAAGAAAGTTGCAGATGTATGAAGAACAAAGGAAGTGCAGGAAACAAACGTAAATGAGTGTGAACTCTTACCGTGAGGAGCCAAATATATTGAAATAATCGTGAAGTGGTAAATAGTGATGGCGGATTGATCACCGAGAGTTGATGTCCTGTCGTGAAACCGAGAGATATTTTAGCTAAAAGGTAACCGTAAGAACCAGTGAAAGGAAGTTGAGCTTGAACAGAGGAAAGGAAAGCAGAGATGATGAGAGTATGACCAGATAATGAACAAACTGGAAATGTAGAGTTCCAATATTCAAAATCTTTTTCAAGAAAACACTCCTGAAAACTAGTTCCAAAAGTATTTTTAATCACTACAAAACAGCAGAGTAACAAACTGAATGAAGTTTCAGAGTTCCTCCACGATAATAGCAGCCTCTTGCCTATATTTTTGTCCCCCCCTTGAACAGCTTTTTCATGCAGTATTTATAGGAATCTGTGCTCTCATGAAGGGTCGATTCATTTTGAGGGAGATGGAGGTCGGATTTTGAAGTACATGATCGGATGTTCAGAATTAAAGAGAATCAAAACGAATGGTCGAGATCGCTTCAAAGTATTTGTCCTTTTCCTCTTTTAATCCGACGGTCTTGAATCCTCTTGTCCGAACGATCCGAGGGTCGAGAGTGAAAACGCCGGTATTATCATCTCCTCTTTTGATCCAAGGGTTCGGATCCATCCTTACAAGTGAGATCAACGGTGGAGATTGGGATGTACAGGATCACATGACATACCCCGCACTCGCACAAGATTAAGGCGATTCTTAGGCGTGCGGTGGAGATCTCGTCGCCACGCTTTAACTACCTCGGCTCGATTCTCGACGACGGTTATTGGAATTTGTCTTATTCTTTTGTCTTCCGATCCTCCCCTAGCTCCTATTCCGATCTCTCATGCCGATCTCCTATCTCCGATCTCTTTTATCCCTTGATCACCTGGATTCGGTCCAAGCATTAATTACATCTCGATTCAAGCGCCCGCTTCATTTCCGCCGCATTAAATGCCCATTTTCCCCTATATATACCCTCGTTGATAGTGGCATTTCCTTCATTCGATTTTTCTCTTTCTCCTTGTTTCTTGGTTCTAGCTGCC